>NC_071111.1:6427500-6715000 GCF_024256425.1 Clarias gariepinus | reverse complement strand
CATGCTAGCTGGTTTGTAAGGTGAGTTAGCTAGCTAGCTAGATCGAGATTAATTCACATACTAAATCATTTGACTTTTTACATTGGCGTCGTAATGCATACCGGAAATATCAACATTACACTCTAATAAATATATTATATAAAAATATATTTTAAAATGATAGTTACAAACAATATAAAAAGTATTACGGATAATGCCGCCTACCCTTTTTAGAAAGTCCACTCTCTCGTGTTTAGTCGTTTTGGTTGCCCCGCGCAACGCTCACTTCCGGTCAAACCGGATATGCAGTTTGTTTAATTCCTCTCTCTTCCTTATACAGTGTTGAGGGACTGGCATTATCTGGCAGAGCATGACTAGTTGTGTTTTATTAAAGAAAAATTATAATAACTTTACAATATCGCCTGTATTAAACAATTCTAACTCTATATCTGCAATAAACAGGCAATATTCTCCTGTAAACAGTTACACTTATACATATAGTGCATTCTATGTATTAGCATAAATGTGTGTACACTAACACACATGTGGGGTGTGTAGAGTGTGTTCAAGGTAAAGATGTCCTAAACTAAAGCACTAAATAAATAAAAGAGAGGTTTTGTCTGTCTGTTGGTCAGAACCCAACATCAGAGGGCCTAAAACCAATCTTAGAAAATGTCTGTCTGTCTGTTCAGCCAGACTTGCAAAACAGAAACTGGCAAATACGCGAAAAATAATAATAAATTGGCTGGACAGAATGTAATGAAACTTTGCCAGTTTTTCGGAAGTTAAACCTGCGCCATCAATGAAATCAAAACCATGAGTAAGACTGCTGTTATGAGCATTTTTTTTTTTTTGCCAGATTATAAACTGTGAATTTGGACAGCGTTCTGTGCATGCTTCAAACTGCGGGTGTGTCTTAAACTTTTTGCTGGGCAGAATTTAATGAAACATTTGCAGTACTCTACAATATCTGCCTGATAGTTAACCTGAACCATAAGTTCAATCAAAATGTTGAGTAAAAGCGATGTTATTGACAGTTATGTGCCAGATTTTATAATCTACTTTAAAATAAACTACTAATAAGATACTCGCTCAATGTAAACACTAACACCAACAGATATAAATTAGAAAAACTAAATAATATTTTTTGGTATTAGTGTTTACGTTCATATTTTTACTGCTGGAAGTGTGAGTTTTAATGTGCTGGAGTCGTTTTTACGACAAAAAATGTTTATCCAAACTACTTTTTTTGATTTCTCAGCTGTGATTAACTTTTTGATTACCGAACAGGGAGTGTATTTGACTAATGAAAAAAGAAGTACAATTTAGTGTAAACAAGGCATAAGATACCCAACCCCACAGAATGTGATTTCTTTGTATTAATAAGTTAAACAGAGAGTCTGTACAGAAAGACAGACAGACATGTACGTGGGCTTCATCCTGAAATAATAATAATAATAATAATAATAATAATAATAATAATATCACTGATTACATTAAAGATCAGCAGATTATTTTTAGCTTTAACCTTTAACTCTCTTTACAAATTCTTTTATCCATCAATGTCCAGTATTTATGGTAGTAGTATAAACTTGATTCTCTGTAAAGTCTAAATAATACTTAAAACCATACCATCCTAAGTTCTAATTCAGCCTTTATTTGTCACATATTTATTACTGCCCAGTGAAATTCTTTTCTTTTTGCATATCCCAGCTTTTTGTTAGTAGACTGAGGTCAGTGTGCAGGGTCAGCCATTATACAGGGCCTGTATAAAAAAAGACAGAGTCGAGGGACTTCCTCAGGGGCTCAACAGCAGTAACCTCATGGAACTGGGGCTCAAACCACCAACCTTCCACCCAGTAACTCACTGAGCCACCACTGCCACATTAATCACATTAGCAGAAGCACCAAGACACAAACCTGGAATGCATGGTCACAAGCCGGCCACTCGCTACACCAAGAATTGGATAGCCGCCACCTACCATTTCATAGTTAAAGTCAAAAGTCAAAAAGGTGACATTTTGTCCACATGCATTGGACTACTGATTGGAAGGTTGCAGTTTCATATCGCTGCACTGCTCATATGGTCATCCATCCGTCCAAAAAAGTGTGGTAATGGATCATTCATGTCCCAGATTGTTGTTTTGGAGTGCTCTGTGTCAGTAGTTAAATAAAGGTAATAATGCATCTATACTGGCAGCACAGTGGCGTAGTGGTTAGCTCTGTCGCTTTGCACCTCCAGGGTCTGGGTTTGATTCCCGCCTTGGATCTGTGTGCGTGTTGCATGTTCTCTTTATGCTTGGTGGGTTTTCTGCAGGCACTCTGGTTTCCGACCAAAGACATGCAGATGAATGCTTATTGGCGTTTCCAAATGAGAGTGAGTGATGCATCTATACTCACTGCTATAAATAAAATCAATTCAAGTATGTCCATAGTATATAAGATGCTAAATGCTAAAAGGTTATTAAGGTTATTACAACATACTGTAGTACCTCAGGGACACTCAGTCTACTGTTTTGTTACCACACCTTAATAAGTCATGGCCATAAAATATTTTCCCCCACTAGCTTTCAACCTTATTGCTATTATTTTAGATTCCCCCAACCCCCCCCCAATCAGATAGTCAAACCACTCATCTCCTCTTGCTCTTCTGTATGTCCACCACAAGAGGGCGCCAAAAAACAAGAAACCAGCATATTTTTATACTTCTCTATACTTCATCAATTATACTTCTCTCAATTTCTCTCATGAAGCTGCAATAGCTACTCAAGCAAAGGAAGAGTGAAATTCTGTTATAAGAGACTCTCCAGAATAAATCACATGCATCTCCACTATAGCAATACATACAAATAATCACAAAATGATAGAGTTCCACCCAGAAAACCTGACACATAATGCACTTAAACTTTTTTAATTAACTCTGTATTTAAATAGAGCTCATAAGCATACAACTTCTGAATTATAAATTTCATATACATTAATTATTTGCACACACACACACACACACACACACACACACACACACACACACACACACACACACACACTCATTTGGGAACGCCAATTATCCTAACCTGCATATTTTTGGATATATTTGTGAGGTCAGGCACTGATGTTGGACGAGAAGGCCTGGCTTACAATCTGACCTCTGCGGTTGAGGTCAGGGCTCTGTGTTTGGGCCAGTCAAGGTCTTCCACACCAAACTCATCAAACCGTGTCTTCATAGTCCTTGATTTGTGCACTGGGGAACAGTCATGTTGGAATAGAAAAAGGTCTTCCACAAACTCTTGCCACAGTTGGAAACATAGCTTTGTCCAAGATGTCTTGGTATGCTAAAGAATTAGCATTGCCCTTCACTGGGTATAACAGGCCTGATTTAAATAGCTGACTTCAATAATTAACAGGTTTAGCCAAATATATTGTATTGGACTGAGAAGATCTAAAAAGAGAGAAAAATAGAAAGAAATAGGTTAATATGTATAGGTAACTGTAAATAAGTATACATACCTCAAAGTAGCACTTATGCATGAAAACATTTTAGGAACAAGTATTTGACACCTCTGCATCTTTTCTGCAATAAATTATATTGAATACTATAGATATATAAGGATATATGTGACAAACTGGACAATATACTGTACAACTTGAAAACATTCAGTCTACTTTGTAAAGCCAGACATGTCATCCACATTAGAATAAACCACTAACAAAAAAACATCTATTTAAAAATAGTGGTAAATTAGATAAGTCGTGTTTGGCGCACCAGCCTGACTGGGTGTCTGCCTTCTGACCCCCTGCTGCATCCTTAGGGTCAGCTTAGCCCTCTATAGCAATTCAACATCATTTAGAGTTTAATAAGCCTGCTTACTGTGCTTCATGCTGTACATGTGCAGTGTCATTAGCAGACAATTGCTGGTCTATGGCCAGACACTAAGTGGACGTTCGAAAGCACCGAGTGTCCAACACAGAAGATCTGTTCAAACACACGAGCACAGATTCAGCAGATGTGCCGAGTGACATTTACGGATTGCTCTTGAGAAACTTCCCATTTTTAACAGCTAAAATTGCTATACAGAATGAAAAGCACGCCTCTTTGTCCCGCTTGTAAAGATTTTTTTTTTTTTTTTACTGTCCTGATTTTTAGCTCACTTGTACATAATCTCAAACTGGCACATTTCTGCTGCTTTGGAGTCATTAAAAAAATGATTGATGGGTTTAATTACAAAATGTCTGCGCTGCTCAAATTAAATGCTATTTGCATTTATAATATTAAACCAAACCATGAATGCAAATCTAATTTCAGTGACCCATGGCTGCTCAGTTATCTCTTGTCCTTGTATCGTTAGTTCACACACAGAAGATCTCGACAGTTACACATATGAAAGATGCATCTGCAGATCTGCAACAGTAGCCAGTTGACAATCTGTTAATAGGGATATGCGATTTATTTATTTATTTATTTATTTATTTATTTATTTAAGGATAAGTTAAACAGTGTATTTCTGAGAATGTAATAAAAAATTAACTTGCCTTTTCCTTTTTTAAAAAAGTGGCCATACTTGAGTTAATTGCAAGCACACAACAATGAATATACACTCACTGGCCATTTTATTAGGTACACCTAATGCTAGTGCTGGGTTGTATCCTCTTTTGCAAAATCCTTAGAGAATTTAGTCCAAACCTACACTATAGTGTCATGCAGTCGCTGCAGATTTGTCGGCTGCACATCCATGATGGGACTTTCCTGCTCCACCACCCAAAGCTGATCTACTGGGATTGAGATCTCGTCAATGTAGAGGCCATTTGGATACTGTGAGCTCATCGCAATGTTGAAGAAACCAGTTTGACATGAGTTTAGCTTTGTGAAAGGTGAGTTATCCTGTGATCATGAAAAGTTGGCCACAGTCAGCAACAATACTCAGGCTATGGTATTTAAACCATGCTCAGTTGGTACAAAGTGTGCCAAGAAAATCTCCCCCACAGCGTTACTGTACACCACCACCAGCAGCCTGAACTGTTGATATAAATGGTTGTGTGTGAAAATCCCAGTAGATCAGCAGTTCAGAAATTCTGGCAGAAATTTCATAGTAAGAATGAAGCTTTATAGTAATAATAATAATTAAGTAGTAAGAATCATATTGAGTAGTGAGAATGAAATTAAATTATAAGTATGGGATTAAGTAAGAGAATATGGTTAAGTAGTAAGAATGCTGTATAGTTCTATGGCCCTTTGTCTATATACAGTAGATAGAGATACAGTATAGCACCTCCAGGGTTGAGTGTTTTAGTCCTGTCTCATGTCTGTATATAATACATGGAGTTTTTGGTGAGTTTCCTCCCAGTACTCCGGTTTGCTCCCATGCAGATTAGGCTAATTGGTGTTTAGAAATTGCCCGTAGTGTTCATGCTCGTGCCCTGTGATGGACTGGCACCCTGTCCAGGAAACACTCCGCCTTGTGCCCCAATCCCCTCAGATAGGCCCCTGCGACCCTGTACAGGATAAGCGGTATGGAGAATGACCGGGGGAGAGATTTAGAAGTCGTTTATAAAGTTGTGGGACTGAAAATGGTTATAAATAATTCCCTTTTAGTGTTTACTTTAGTGAACATTTGTAGCATTACAAATATGATAACTAACCTAAAATTAAAGTGCTATATTTTTTCACTATTCAATACATGCAACATACAAAAATCATGCTGTATATTTAGACATTTTATATAAATACATACAAATATGTATGTTTTTTGCAAAGACTAAATGTCCCCAGGAATACCTGTCAAGTGACCCTGCGTCATATTTTTCCAACATATTAATTGGAATTTTTTTCGAACTTTACTTTCCATGAGGTTAAGTTTAGGTTTGGCAAAGCATTTGTTAAAGCTAATGCATTTTTTTTTTTATATATATATATATGTCACTGACTAGTAAGGCAAACGTGTGTGCATGTTTCTGTGTGTGTGTTGTGTACATTTGCATTCGTGTGATTGATTGATGAGGAACCAGTCTTCTGCACATGCTCCCCATGAGCACAATCTCACAGCTCCGAGTCCGTTGTCGGCAGGGGTGCCGAGGAATCCGCTCAGTCCCTTCCACTGCCATTGTACGCTCCCTTTTTTCCTGAACAGAAAAGACAGAGCAAGAGAGCATGACAGAAACTGAAGAGAGAGGACAGAGAAGGAGGGGTAGGTGGTGGAAAAGAGAATGAAACTTTTTTTGGAAGGCTTTCAGCACGACTCAGCTCTGAATGAGAGAGAGAGAGAGAGAGGGAGAGAGAGAGAGAAAGAGATTGAGAGTGGCTTGAGCGGACCAGCCACATGCGCAGTTCTCACTCGGGATAATGGAGCTCTTTCTCACAGCACTTAACCCCACAAACCGCACGCTGGGAACCCACAGCCACGCGAACGGGCCCACACAACAGCCACGTTCAGACACGCTCGTCCCCGGCTTAATCGAATTTTACACCCGGTACAGAAAAGCCTCCTTCCACCCCCCTGTCTGCTACACGTGGCCCTGACAGCCCCCTCTCCCAGGATCTCAGCAACCCAGTGGGCAGGCGATGAAGGGAACAACCCCAAAAATCACAGCTTCTAGCAAAAGGTGCAGTGGCTAATCTCACAATGCTGACATACAGAAGGTTTCCATTATAATTAATAGATAGATAGATAGATAGATAGATAGATAGATAGATAGATAGATAGATAGATAGATAGATAGATAGATAGATAGATAGATGATTGGCATATTAACAAATGTCACATTGTAAAGTTTTTATAAATGCCTATAGTATTATTTAATGCTTACAAACAGCAGTGAGACAAATTAGTTTCTACCACAATCAGCCTTTTTTATTCTAGTAAGAGAAAAAGCAATAAGCAAAGCATAAAGTCCTTTGTTCAGTTACAGGACAGTTTAGACTATTACAAGCACTAACATCGAAGAATCAGTCCATGATTGTCCTATAAATAGATGTTGTCCTTATAGAAAATTTCAACATAGAAACAGTATTTTGTTAAATAACATGCTGTTTCTGTAATCTGTAGAGTACTATCGCCTTCTATAGAATGAGCTGGTCAAAACCATAACCAAAACTTTTCCCAAACTTACCCAAACATTCCCAAAGCAGAACCAACATTTTCAGGAACTTACCCAAACATTCCCAAAATGTTTTTCCAAACATTCCCAGAGTGTTACCCAAACATTCCCAAAATGTTAACCAAAACATTCCAAAACCATAATCTAAACTTTACCAAACTTTACCACTTACCCAAACACTCCCAAAACATTGGCAAAACATTCCTAAGAACTGCTACTTCTAATGATCTGTCATTATCTGAACATTACTCAAACATTTCCAAAACCTTATATAAATTTTTTCAGGAAATTTGAAAGTACTAGGATCTAAAACTCACTTTTGAGAAGGGTGCTGGGGTTAAAATCAGATGAAGTGAGCACTTAAAACCTAATACAACTCAAACATCAAGCCTAAATGTATTAAGAACCATGGTTTCTATCATACCAGTGTGTTTTCTTTTGAAACAGGTCTTGACTGATTAACACAATAAGCTTTGCCAAGCTACAACCCCAGAGATTTAGAGCTATGAAGGATGAGATGCTGTAGGTTTTTAACGTTATAGTGTTGTAGTGTTGATGAAAATGACAAAAAGCCTCAGGATTGTCAACCAGAGACCTTGGACTTTGCATCTCGGAGGTAGGGGACATGATCTTAGTCTTACCAATGGAGACGGTGTATAAAGACGTTCCGAAGCCCTCTCAGGAAGTAACCACACCATGGCTCGATTTATACTAACTGTATAAGGAGACGATCAGCCACAAACACATAAACAAAACCATATTCACTGTTCATAAAGTGCTATACTGTAAGGTAAGAAACGTCTCCTGGGGTGGGACACCTACAGTCTAGCGGGTATTTCATTGGAAGAGAACTAGACTAGGACAGGATAAATTATCATATCGGTCTAAAAAAATACAAATTTTAAATTCAGGACACCTTTCAAACCTGAACACATTTCAATCACATGTTTGTCTTCTTCTTGTTGACTTTAGAGTAAATCAAATATTATTAGCTTAGTTAGGATTACACAGACCATCTTGTTCTGCAGCTTACCTCAGTACTCATCATTCGTATCACATTACAACACGGCATGGTGTCTTTCTCTTCTTTCTATTAAAACCCACACGGCAGGACCCCGGGGTGATGTCTCCAGCCCGGAGGACGAGGGTCAGTGAGCGTGAGTGTGACTCGGCAGCCACACATGGATCTGTGAGCTCTTTTGACCAGGAAACAATGGCGTGTTTGCGGTTACTTTCACCTATCACTCACACTCTCCTCACACTGCTACTTCTAACTGACTCCAGGTGAGCGATCAAGTGTGACTTATCTGCGGGGTGACACTCTAATCAGCCCACCTCATCATCATCATCATCATCATCATCATCATCATCATCATTTAAATCTCGCTGGACTCCTCACAATATCTTTTAATCTGGCAATTCCATATAAAATATTTTCCTGTAGAGCACCTTTAGGAAGAGACATCATCACAAGTCAGGTTTAACCGAATGTTTATTTAGACGACTAATGAAAACAACATTTTTCTAAAGTAAATAAAAACAATAATGCTCGGAACTATACAACATCCCATGTTTTAGGATCTATTTAAAATTTTTATTTTTAAAGGTACCAATACCCAGAGGTGGAACATAACTGAGATCATTTCAGTAATTACCATACTTGAGTAAACATTTTGCATCGTACAGGAAATATCTGTACTTTTACTTGATTACATTTCTCTATGTCATTTTATTACATGGAACTGGGGAAGTTGGGAAGGAGAGAGAGAGAGAGAGCGAGAGAGAGTCTTTTACTATGGCTTAAAGTCTACAGTGAGCTAAAAAAAAACATATTTAATAACAATGTGTGTTTTTAATAAATGTATCCATTCATAGTGTAGTTACATACGTCTGTTCTCATATATATTATATAATGTCAATTCTTTTCTCATAAGTCAATGTCACACCTTTTACAAAGTGCTAACACTGTACAGTAGACTCCTTCCTTAAATGTTAAACATTTGAATAAAACATCACGCTGATGCATTTTTAGGAAAAACTATCCATTTACATGCAACACCTATTGTACACACCGTTATTATGAGCGAGCCGTTATTATAGAAACGGTGATGATCACGATAAGCACATATACACATCTATCATAAACACCTGCTGACCAAATAGGACTGAAAATTACAAAAGTGTTTAAGAGTAAAATGCTAAACACACAAGCAGTCAAACTGGATTTTAGGATCTGTTATACATAACCACATTAGCTCCAGGTCTACTTCAGTAAAATATCATGCAGTAAAACATTCATTAATTTAATTCCCCAAAAGTCAGCATTGATAAACAAGTCCATAAGACTGCAGTAATGATGCGCTCTGTTTGTGACTTCAGCCGAGTTAGTGGATGTGGGTGATGTATTCATCAGCTCTATTGTCAACTCTCCTACACAGAGCCTTTCATGAGCTCTCTCACTATTTACTCTGCGATTTGAGCCTGAAAGATGAGCAACACAAACACACACACACACACACACACACACACACACACACACACACACACACACACACACATAGAGAGAGTACTTATTACTGGTCTGCATGAATCAACCACTTCCGGTGACACACAGACATCAACAAAGTCCATGTACAAACAGCATTGTGTGTGTGCGTGTGTGTGTGTGTGTGTGTGTGTGTGTGTGTGTCAGTCATTAAGTATCAATTAGACAGCACAACCTCTGAATCTGAATACATAGAAGACACAAAGTAAAGATTAATAATAAAAACAAACAAACAAATGCTCAGGACACACCAGTTTAATGTGTGTGTGTGTGTGTGTGTGTGTGTGTGTGTGTGTGTGATACATGATCCACCAGAGGGAGACAGTTTTTCAGTCACTAAGAGACCTGCAGGAGTGCTGTTCCTCTCTGTGTCACCTTCTCCTGTTCCCTATGCCCTATTCCCTATTCCTTACCCCGTATCCCCTCCCTTTCCCTCAGATGCCTAACCTCTCCTTAATCCCGCTCCCTCGGTTTCCATGGCGACGGCTCAGACGAGCAGGTGACGCATTGACAGGGAGCAGATGGTTCCCCGTGGAGGTAAGAATGGCCCGAACAATGAGTTCATACTCAGCCTCAGCTTTTTTTTTCTTTTTTTTTTTTGGAGCTCTGCACTTTTTCTGAGACTTTTAACAACATCAATACACTCACACACACACACACACACACACACACACACACACACACACACACACACACACACACACACACAATCTATTTGTACAACAAATGGACACACACACACACACACACACACACACACACACACACATGTTAAACAAATGACATTTTCTGGCCAAACAACTAAACCAGACATAAAAATACCAAAACAGTGAAGACCACAATCAGCCCCCCCCCCACTCTCACTTACACCTCCCCCCCCCCCCGACACCCCCACGGCCCTCCAAACCCCCCACTTCTCCCTCAGATTCAGGCAACATCCCTGAGCGAACATTCACACACATTTCACATGTGAAGGGATTTTTTTTTTTATGTGATTCCCCATGCAAAAAAAATTTGAGTCATGTTATGTCCTGAGATACTGTAAAGGACATTAATGTGGAACACAATCATATAAGGAAGAAAGCCAATAGAGCCAATAGCTTAAATAGATAATTTGTAAAAACGCCAAAAAAACAAACATATAAAAATGCATAAATCGTAAAAATCACTTATGAAAAAAAAAAAAATCTATTAATACTAATAATGATAATAACAATATTAATAATAATTAAAAAACAATGAATCATATAAAAACATTTTATATGAAAATATAAACATAATAAAGTGAATACATAAAATTAGATAGAAGATTGTATGTAAAATCAAATAAATAAACTAAATTAATTCAGTAAAAAAAGATCTGTGAGTCGATAAAAATAAAAGTAGCTTGTTAAAGATATTGTGTCAGTTTGCATTCAACAAATGAATAATTGAAAAAGAAATCACACACAAAAGTAAAGAAATCTTGAAAATTTCATTACAGTAAAAATATTGTATAAAAAAAGACATACAAAAGTGAACAAATCATCCAGAAATCAAATAAAAAAAGTAAGCAAAAAAAATTGCATGCAAAAGTAAAAAAAATTAAAAATGTGTAAAAAAAAAAAGTAAAAAAAATTTTTTAAAGCATTTTTAAAGAGTAAACAATGCAAATGTAAAAAAAATGACCTAAAAATGTAAAAGTAAACAAATTATGTAATGTTTACAGGACATAATGGTAAATTAGTTGTGTAAAAAAATCAAGTATAAGATAATTATACAAACTTATAAGTGAAAGTAAATTAATTCTGTAAAATTACGTCTGGAATTAAATAAATGTAGTGGAAAATCTTGCATTAAATGTATGAAAGTGAATAAATAATTGTATATAAGTAAATTAGGCTAATAAAATATTATATTTGGAAGTAAATAAACCTACATATCTATATAAATCTATATAAATTAAAATTAATATATCATCTGAAAAATATATATGCAAAAATAATCATATACAGAAAAATATATGCATACAGTATATTATAGACGTGTGAAAGAATTACATGTGAAAGCAAATTCTTATTGTACAAAACAAAAAAAATGAAAATAATTATGAGTAAAGTATCACACGGGGAAAAAGTAAACAAACGCAAATCTTAAATAAACTAATCATTATAACAAATCACATAAAAACTTAATGGTGATGTAAAAAAAATCAGGTAAAGATAAATTAATTAGGTGTTTAAAATAATTACGTAAGAGTATATGAGAAGTTGACTTGTGTGTGGAAATCACGTGATGTGAAAAGTGTGTAAAAATCACTGAAATAAAAAAAAAAAATCCAAACATTAAAAAAAAGAGTACAACACAAATCATGGGATCCAGATTTTCCCTGAACTTTTTCATATAGACACAAAATCATTCTGTGGATTTTATCTTTACTTTTTAAGACTTTTAAGAAATGAAAGAAGAGGCTGTAGGTGAAATGAGTGTACGCTTCAGTGTTTGTTCTTTCGTTCTTTTTTCTTTCGCTGTCCCGTGTTGTCTGCAGGTGTTCCTCTATTCTCTGCTTCTACAACTCACTCATGTAAAACGTCTCATCACTTGCTGATGATGATGGTGAATCCACGCCTCTCTCTCTCTCTCTCTCTCTCTCTCTCTCTCTCTTTCTCTTTCTCTCACATCCTTTAAACCCCCCTGTCCCCTTTCTCTTCACTCTCTCTCTCTCTCTTTATCTAAAGTCTGTAATAATCCACCAAACAATACGGGCCTCCACCGCAGCCATTCGCCTCGGGGCCACGATTGGCTTGTGTTTGTGTGTGTGTGTGTGTGTGTGTGTGTGTGTGTGTGATTATGGAGATTGGCTAATACATGTAGAACACAGCGTCCAGGTTCTTTTTTTCTTTTTGCACGCTGTGTAGAAAGTGTGCAGCACAATAGACTAACTCTCTCTCTCTCTCTCTCTCTCTCTCTCTCTCTCTGTCTTTCTCCATTTCTCCAAAGCCACACTTTGACCCAACACACCTGGAGTTCGCAAATTGAAGGATGAGCGTCCCCTCTCAATCCTCCACACACACACACACACACACACACACACACATAGAGAGAGAGAGAGAGAGAGAGAGCGCTACACACTGGCTCTACCTATACAGTGTAAGGGCACAGTGGGGGGTTCGGAGAGGGGTGGGTTGCATTGAGCCCCGAGGCTGTGGCATAAAGCTTCCCAGCCAGGAGCTATTGAAGAGCCCGGCCTCCATAATGGAGTCACTAATAGGTGCCTATTCAGGCAGGAAAGTGTTTTCTGAAAAAAAAAGAGAGAGAGAGAAAGAAAGGAAAGTTTTTTGGTGGAAGCGACAATCACTATGCACGCTGCTGCCTTGTGGATGTAAAATTTATGCAGGCCTCCCTCTCTCTCTTTAAAAAGCGCCCCCTCTATCCATACCCTGCTCCCCTTCTCCCCCCCCCCCTTCTGTCTGTCTCTCCCTCCTTTTTTGGCCATTTAAGAGAATAAGAAAAAAAAAGTAAAAGGAAGAGAATAACAAATCATCAGCGAAAAGGACTTTACATAGAGTTTGGAGTTTCCTTTTTTCCTCTCTTGTTCACTGGTAGATGTGATGAATAGGCTGTCCAAAGTGAGCTCAGGCCTCAGGCGAGATATTGTTCATGCGTCCGCCATTCTTCCTCTCTATCACAAGCTGGAAACGTGCTTTAACCCTTCCTTTCACGTCGCTCTTTCACAGTTGGCGGTAAAAACTTTCTATGCCCTGGAAAAGTAATGTCCCAGCAGAGTCGCGAGCTGCTGTTGCAATTTTTGTATAGTTATTAATTTTCCTGACTTTATCAGTTCATTTATTGAAAATTATATATATATATATATATATATATATATATATATATATATATATATATATATATATATATATATATATATGTTTGTATCCTATTAGCATGCACTGATTATTTTATAGCACTGTCGCCTTGTCCCTCCAGGGTCCGGGTTCGATTCCAGACCAGGCTCGATTCCCGGTTCTGTGTGCATGGAGTTTGCATGTTCTCGTGCTTGGTGGGTTTCCTGCAGGTTCTCTTGTTTCCTCCCACAGTCCAAAGACAAACAGGTTAAGCTAATTGCCGTTCCCAAATTACCCGTAGTGTGTGAATGAGTGTGTGGATTGGCACCCTGTCCAGGGTGTACCCTGTCTCGTGCCCTAAGCCTCCTGAGATAGGCTCCAGGTCCCCGAATACAGGATAAAGCGGTATAGGAGATGAGTGAGAGAGTGAGAGTGATTATTTTATCTGCAGGTGCTTTATGATGGTGTGTGTTAGCTTAATATCAGTAAGTAAAAACTAATTAGAGAGTAAAAACTGTTACTCAAAAATGAAAGAAAAAAATATAGGCCTATAAATATGCAAATAAAAGATCAAAGAGTGAACAAATTTAATTGAAAAAGTGGAGGAAAAGTTCTTCATGTTCACTTTTTAAGCATTTTGCCTGCAAGAAAAAGTCTTATTGAAGGTTTTACACAATTGCAAGGATGCAAAAACATTTAGATTTGTGGAATTCATAAGTGCCCAGTAGAAAATAAATAGAAATTAAACTGTCCACAAATACCTAAGATAAATTTTTCAGTATGTATGTTATTTAACAGAATATACACCCTCAAATTTTAGCAATGAAAAACCTTTACACGTAAAGTTTACAGCTATGAGATTCCTAAAAGCACAAAAAAAAAAAATAGCAGCAGATCTACAAACTGGAAATAATAGTCCAGATTAATTAGCAAATAAACTAGAAAACGAAAATTATCCAAATGTAAAAGTCCTTATTTCCTTAAGAAATGTTATTTTCATTTTCAGCATTAATGTTAACTTTATGTAAACTGTGAATGAACTGTTGGATAACCATATAAATCATGCAATGTCTTAGGAAATTAACAGAAATTTCAACCCTAACAAATACACACACTATGTCATTTGGATTTTATGTATCCTTACAACATTTTTAGCATACTGTGAGGATAAAACTAAAACTTATCAAAACTTTTTTCGATGGTGTCATTGTTTGAAAATCAGGGTGCACAAACTTTTGGACTCAAGTGTCTAAAACAATATAAATCATTCGATGTGTCTGATAATAAGTGAAAATCATACTTGTAATAATGAATGAAGTGCAGTATACAGTATAGATGTGTAGTCTTGACCCCCCCCCCCCTGCATTTCTTCATATTTTGCTTTCAAAGAGCCAGACTTTCTTGTATTTTAATACAGTCTTGAGGAATAGCTTAAGTTTTTCTGAGGAACTTTTGGCTCTAGACCAATTCCTGTATATGAGAAGTTTCAACATCAAACTTAACTTACCATGGTTTATGTGTGTGTGTGTGTGTGTGTGTGGAGGGGGTTGTGTGTAATGAGGTTGCTGCTGATGTTGTTACATGGTGGTGCCAATATTTAGGGGCACTTTGCAGTCTATTGCAATAAAATGTTTATTCCAATTAATTTTACTTAATTAACATTATTTCATTTAACAAAATTGGGGGGTCAATACTTTTGCACTGCATGTCTCCCAAAAAAATAATGTTGAGACATTCTGTGTTAAAACAGAAACTAGTCATTGAAGAAAATACACAGAAACACACACACACAGACACACAGGGCAAAGGTGGAGCTCCATCGGCGACCCCACACAGGGAGTCGCACTCACAAGCGAGGAAGGTGACGAACACTGCAATGCCTCCATATTGCAAACCAGGAAGTAATAAATGGAGCTGTATGGATGCCATATTGTGCTGTGTGTCAGGGTGCCGAGGACAACACCCTCCTGGAATGAGGAACTAACATCTCAGCGAGGGGGCCTGGAGATGAAGCTGAGATGAAGCACGGGCCTTGAGTAAGCTGTCCACGCAGGGGCTCGGCTCTCCTGCTGATCAGAGCTTCGCTCGGGGTCGCGGCTTTTTGTCTTCATAAGCTGGAAGCTGACAATACACCACGGACCAGGAAGAGCTCGCGCTTTGAAACTTTGACAAAAGCTGTGTGTTAGGGGATTTGGAGTGTTCTACTGATATTATTACAGTCGCAAACCGGCACAGACATTTACACTCAACACACACAACTTCCTTAAAGAAGTGCTCGGCTTATAGTTCATTTCAAAGACTCATAATAAATATAAAATCAAGTGTTTAGCTCATTGTTTAAACGACATTTAAAAGTTAGTGTTTAGTTTAAGGTTTATTTACTGTAGGCACGTGACGGGGTTCACCCTGGAGAGGGTGCCAATCCATCGCACACACATACAGTACACTCACACACTACAAGCAATTTAGGAACTCCACTTAGACTAATCAAACTCGAGCCTGGCTGGGAATCGACCTTGGACCCTGGAGGTGCAAGGCAACAGCGCTAACCACCACCACCATTTAAGGATGTTCCCAAATTTCCCATAGAATGTAAATGAGTGTGTTAGTGTGTGTATGTGTGAGGGTGTGTATCTGTGTGTATCTGTCCAGGGTGCCAATCCATCGTAGTGCACACACACACACACACGGTCTTCGGACTGTAGGAGGAAACTGTAGTACCTGGAGGAATCCCACCAAGCCCTGGGAGAACATGGAAACTTCATACACACAGAGGTGAGAATTGAACCAGAGTGGGAATCGAACCCGGACCGTGCAGGTGCAAGGCGACAGTGCTAACCACTAAGCCACCTACAATCCTACTGGAATGTTTATGGCAGGTTAGAGGAAACCAGAGAACCTACTGTAGTCACTCTCTGGTGGCTAAATGTGGCTTTGAGTCTGACAACAGAAATGTGTTTCAATGCAGATACTCCAAACTTTTGAAATATCATAATAAAGATTTAAATTATCAGAAGTGATTCAAGTTCTTTCGAGTCTGATCCGAGCGTACAGTCCTGATTCTTCTGGACAAAGCATTTTTCTCTACAAAGCATTTTTTCCTATCTGTGTCTTAGCAACTGGCTTTGTGACACCTGGATTACCCAAGATGCACTGCACAGCTCCCTGTAGAGTGTGAGCAGATGGATTTAGTAACGCTTTAGCATCCTGAGCTCGTACGCGTATACAGTATAGCACAAAGAGACTTCAGCGTGAGTGTAGAGGACCAAACCAGTGTGTGTGTGTGTGTGTGTGTGTGTGTGTGTGTGTGTGTGTGTGAAATGTCTCCCTTGGTGTCACTCGAGGTTAAGGCTAGTTACTCCTGTTAATGTTTCACATCTGATTTTAAATTCGACCGAGCAAAGAGAGCAATGACAGAGCAACAAACCTCAAGAGACTCTCTAACTAATAAGATCTGATTGAAATTGCTGATAGTGTGCAGTCCCTCCACACACACACACACACACACACACACACACACACACACACACACACACACACACACAAACGCACACAGACACACACATTCCCGCTAATTAGTTCTGATTTGTGGAATTGATAGGGTGCATTGTTTCCTCGCAGCGTCTCTGTAAATCCTTACTAATATAATTAAGCTGGGCAGATTTCTGTATGGAGCAGGACACAACCTGATCCATGTCCACAGCTACTCAAAAGCTCTTTGTCCTGCTGCTCCTGTCCTCTGTTTAGACCTCTGTGTGTGTGTGTGTGTGTGTGTGTGTGTGTGTGTGTGGAGACCAGGCAGTTGGAGTCTGGCTGCATCTCGCCTATATACAGTACCAAGGCCCATACAATATATAGAGCCGTTCAGGTCAAACTGGGACTTGTGATTGTGCAGAATAACAGAACGCAGTTATGAGAGTAAAAACGTACTTTATTTCTCTATATAATCCCCTGTTGCACTAATGCACTTATCCCAGTGTTTCACTAGTGCTTGGACACCATCAAGGTAGAAAGTTTTCTCAGTACATCAGAACCATGACTGGACTTCATGCTGCTTCATGCCTGAAACCCCGGCCTCCCAGGAACTCCTTTAATGTCCCAAACATGTAGAACTGGCTTGCAGTGAGGTCAGGACTGACGTGACAATATCTCCCAGTTGAGTTCCTGTAATGTTCAAGTGGTGATGGTGAATGATTGTGTGTACAGTTCACACTGACAGATGCGTCTCTTGTGCAAGTTAGCGACAAGTATCAACGGCTGAATGTACGTGGGAACGACTGCGGTGGGCTCTGAGCCACCTCGGCCGGGATCGTCATTCATGCACGTACGGCCTTCTTTAAAACATCTGCACCGCTTAAATGTTTTACTGAGGCTCATCACTGTATCGTGCTTAAAGCCTTCTGTAATTTTCTAACCAAAGCTTCTGGGACAAACAGATTTAAAGTGCGTATATATAAAAATAGTGCGTATGTTAAAACTTAACATGCTTCAAAACTGTGTTATAACTATGGCTTGACTTGTTAACCGTCCTGAATCCCACCGCCTGCCGCACCACACACATCAGCTGAGGTCGAGAAGATAAAGAAGATATTAGCCGGACTTTTATTTTTTCAATGACATAAAGTTTGAACATTACATCACATTACATACACAAAATTCTGACCAGCTTCCTTTTCATCAACTACACAAAATTAACAAAAATTGAAAGTATTACAGCATATATAGTAACAAGCTATCTAATAATAATAATAATAATAATAATAATAATACCTTTATAATGTATCTTCCTCTTGTTCTCTTTGTGTTCATGCATGTGTAAGACCTTTCTTGAAAACAGGATACACCCACCCTGGTACAGTGGTAATAATTAACAATATACCACACACACATAACACTGTTCATGAACTCCGGTTAACTCACAAGGGGCAAAAAGAAAGCTGGAAGGAAAGTTAGAAAGTAATTTACAATTCCGAACACAGGCTGTTCGGAAAAGTTTGACCGTCCATGTGGATACGTGAAGAAATCGTCAGCCGTCAGTTTCTCAATGGACCACGAAGTCGTCCTTTCCTTCACGTCCATCGCTCCGGGAGACGTGTTTACAACAACTCCTGGCCTCGGGAATCCACGGTGAGTCTTTTAAATAGATCTCAATAGGCCTAGGTAGCTCTGATCTCTGCTACCGAATGAAAGAGAAACCGAGACAGCAGACTTTGTATCAGACTGCCCAGGTGTCTGCGGGTAATGAATGATAAGCAGGTTGACCACCAATGTGCCCGAAACACCAAAGGTCAGCGCCAGGCAGGGAAAGTTTCAGCTTTATGCCCCCCTAGCGAGCCTCCAAATTCGGACAGCCTGCTAAATCCTGTTCTCTTCTTTGTCCTGTTGGTCTTTGCCATATTGATCTCTGACGCAGATTAGTGTGGAAAAAAAAAAAAAAGTCTGAAAGCTGACTTGGTCCCCCAGTGATTCCACACTCTCCTTTTGGGGTCATGGAGTCTATGGAGTCTCTGACCCTCTGAATCAACACTCACACACACACAATCATTCAGCAAGGACGAACCCAGATAAAAGCCGATCTCCCAGGAGTCCACATTCACCCTTTACCGAAGCTGACCCGGAGTGGGACGCTGGGCTACTGTGTTGTTTTGTGCATGGGTTTTATCCTCGTCCCCTTCCATGCTAAGGAGCACGGCTTGTGCTCATTGTCACCTCTTAATGGGGTTGCAGTTTAGGGACCTCTTTGTTTTGGAGGAAGGGGGGGTAAGGGATTTCCTCATCTGCTCTATGTCCTATTGTGGTTTGATTGATGTGCCGTGTTGTCAGGTTTGTGTGCCAACGTTGTCGGGGTGTGGTCTGGGTTGGTAATTCTCTTGTCGCAACATCAACCATGCATGTCTGTGTAATGTGGTTTGTCAGAAAAGGTTTGGCTATAAGTTCGTTTAGGGTGCTCTATGGGTTAATAATGTTTGCCCTGATGTCAGGTCAGGGTAAGTAGGAATCAGACAGGTGGAGATGCAGTACTGATGTATTAGTAGCTTATAGAACAAATAATGTGGTGTAAACTGAAACAGAAACATTTATATATGAGGTGCACTATTAGGTTTAGATTTGGTTTAGATTCATTATTATTATTATTATTTGTTAAATACTAAGGGCAGTCAAGTCAGTGTTAACTTGGGACTTGTGATGCCATTTTTGGTGAATGACTTTAATAGACGACTTCAAGCGCATTAAAGCTTTTGCAGTCATTCCGTGAACATTTAGTGAGTGTAATGCATGATCCTTGAAAATCAATGATAACCTGTCACCAACTTGCAGAAGAAAGGTCTGCATCTGTCTGTGTGAACTGTACACACAATCATTCCCAGACGCCACTTGCACGTTACAGGAGTTATTGCCACATCCCCCGTACAGTCCTGACCTCGCTTCCAGACATTTCCAGACTGTACTCCAGACTGTACTGATCATGGTACTGGCGTACTGAGAAAACCTTCTATCTTGATGGTGTCCAAGCACTAGTGAAACTCGTTCATTAGTGTATCAGTGGATTATATAGAGAAATGAAGGGAGTTTTTCCTCTCATATCTAATATCAATGAAATATCATTGCATTGTGTGAAGGCCTGATGTTTACACCTGATGTTTTGCCTCAGAGGAACCAGGAAAAAAAAGGTCTCCTCAAATAAACCAGCCTCTTCCGTTCTGTTTACCATGTGTGTGTCCTCATCATGCTGATGCACCGATACCAAGTTCGTGTTCTGCGGCACTGATTTACCAGCTGATTAAACGCTGATTAAATGTCTATTCATGCGAGCAGGCTCACGCAGGAGAGTGCAATTAGGTGAAAGTGAATTAATAATACATACAGGGCTCAGGAGCTTCTCCAGGAAGCAGCCAGATGGCCGTGAGAGAGACAGAGAGAGATAGATAGACGAAGGAAAGAACCAACAGCCTCTCTCGTTTCATTCCTGTTAAGTAATTCGATCTGAGCCACTCCACCTACTCCACATTGATAAACCACTCATATATTTCCTGTGCCCTTGCTCACTGTATTTCCTATTCGACTCACGGGGGCGTACGGCAACTCTGTGAACAACAGGAAGACCCCGAGGAACAGGGACCCTGAGAATGCAGCCTTGCGATGGAAAAGCCCATCTGCCTGGAGCCTGTCTAATCTCATTTGGTGTATCGGACCACGGGATGCACCAATCACGCCTGTCCAATTTCATTAAGGGAGTCAATGATCAGAGCGTCAAGAACATGGCAGGGAGGCACAGGGTTTAGACGCCAGGTTTCTGGACCTCCTTGTGTTCAATGAAATGCTCAGATGGACCCTGGGCTTTGTCCTCGCCGGTGAGGTGTAGGATTACAGCATGAATATGACATCTAATCAGAGCAAGGGCTTCACCTGACATGGCTTGACCATGATTAAAAACGGCCAGCGAGCTTAAAAAAGGAACAGGAGCTGTGACTTTTAATTTGAGAAGGAGGGTTTGGTCAGGATTTAATCTCTGATTTTGCTTGGTCTCATCTGTGAGGAGTTGATTATTGGAACTATAATATAAGCGAATGAGGTTTAAATAAGTTTAAATGAGGTTTAAACTGGGACAGAGATCAATTTATAAATGAACACATCTCAATAAAATCTTTTGATATAATTTAATAAGATAAATCATAAAATAAGTTTGATATATACTGTAAGAGATATTTTTAACAGCCTAAACACAATATTGGTGATCATTCTTTTTTATGTTATACATATAATACATATTAGAAGAAGATTTGTGTGGCCAAAGAAGCTTCTTCTAAAGTTTATGCAACATGAAAGTGACCAATCTTGCTTTCCCAAAAAATGTCAACTTAAATAATTCTTTTGATTGTGTAAAGCTGCTTAGCAACAATGACGATTGTTAAAAGCGCTATACAAATAAAATTGAATGGAATTGTAAAGTTGCAAAACTTCAGCCGTGTTGGAGAGATGATTTTATATGTGCCCCAAAAATGGCCATTTTCAATGTTATACTGTGTCATTTTAAGCATTAAACATTTAAAATGCAAATTATTTCTATTTCTTTATGAGTATTGATTCAATAATTGATGTAAGCTTTTTTCTTTTTACCGAAGCACATTTTTGCAAAATTAAGGATTTTTACCCAAAAAATCTGTAGTGGCCATAACCATGCCAAATTCATGTTGCAATATTCTAACAATTGTGCATTTTAGAATAAAATACCTTTTCAGGTTAATGCACTTTTTAGAAACTATATAACTACTATCAGAGCTCACTCTCACTCACTCATCTTCTATACCGCTTTATCCTGTATTCAGGGTCGCAGGGACCTGGGCCCGTATTCACAAAGATTCTTAAGCCTAAATGTTGCTCCTAGTGACGAAATTCTAAGAATTAGAATTTTCTTAGAATTAGATTCTTAGAATTATGACATTTTCTTAGAATTTTCTCTTAAATTTAGGACTAAATCTTAGTAAAGATAAAAATTATTCACAAAACATCTTAGCCCTAAAAACAGCTCCTACGGTAAAAATCGTTAAGAGTAGAGAGGAGGACTTTTAAGAGGCTTAAGAGTTTCTGTAGCAGAGGACAAAATGACAGATCAACACTGCTCTTCTGTCTAATTTGGTTTTCTTGTCCTTTTACTTCCTCTCTTTCTTTGATTGCTGGCTACAAACCATCCAAAAGTGCAACTTAAACAGACTGTCCTGCAATCATGTTGCATCATGGTAAATTAATGTGAGAACTTAAATATCCTGTAGTGTCTACTGTGTGGAAATTGGTTGCGTTAAAAGTAAACACATTTTCATCATTTGGCTGTTTAATTAACTTAAAGATATTTAGCCTATAACAGTAACTTTGTATAAAGTAGCCTGTAGTCATGATTATACAGTTTCTTCAGATACAAACATTATGATTTCACTGTCTGTTCTATTATCATATATTCTATTTCCACAAATAGCGCATTTCAAGACCTTTACAGAGGTCAGAGGTTATTTTTTATCAACCAATCACAGTTCTTGAATTTCTGCAACATCCCTAGCAACGGGGTCGACCACGCCTCCGCACTAAGATAAAGGTTTCTGTACTTTCCTTACTCAGAGTTGCTCTGTGAAGTTTCCTAAATCACTTTTAGTCTGGGACTCTCAGATATGACTTTTTAAGCTAAGATAGGAGCTCTCTGATAGAGTTCTAAGAAGCGTTGTGAATACAGCCCTGGGGCAGGGGGCTTAGGACACGAGGCAGGGTACACCCTGGACAGGGTGCCAATCCATCACAGGGCACACACACACTCATTCACACACTATGGGCAATTTGGGAACGCCAATTAGCTTAATCTACATGTCTTTGGGCTGTGGGAGGAAACCGGAGTACCCGGAGTACTCGGGAGAACATGCAAACTCCATGCACACAGAGATGGGAATCGAGCCTGGCTGGGAATTGAACCCAGATCAGAGCTGTTATACATTTTTATACATCTAAATTTTTATATAATTGTTTTTATTTCATCCTGCTACATCTGAAGAATTTAACAATATTTCAGAAATATTTTTTTTTCTTCCTGACTTGTTTTCCAGTGACATTCAGAAGGCTTTTTTTCCCTCCTCACCTCTAATCTCTCTATTCAGGCCTTTCCAGTCCCCGACTCACCCACGCTGGGTGTCCAAATGCACTTGATTTCACATTCAGGGTGTAATTAGGAAGTAGGCAGTGTATTGTGGCCCAAGTGGCTGCGATTCAGCTCTGGAAATGGATCATTGTCTACCAACCAGTAGCCATTCAGGTAAAGAGCATAATTAGGGGTGCAAAAATTACAGGACATTTTTCCCTCCCTCGTTCAACGAGGAGCATTAGTTAAGAACATTGTCCCCTGTTATTTTGGGGGGCCTGGTGCTAATCAGGGGTAGGTAGAGTAAGACGTGCTAGTGACTGGTGATTTGTCACCTTCATTCACACATGTGCTGCGTATGTACTGTATAGTGTTTGTGATTCATTGCCGCTGCAGTTACATGTGCACCTTACAGATAAATACACAAAAAACATTCTCAACACTGATATCATGAAAATTGTGATTAAAGCAAGATTTAATTTAGCTAATTTTGTTCTCATTATAATATCCAGACAGGACATTTCCTCTCCAATCTTTGGTTATTTCACCCATTTCCTGTCCTCATGCTATAAATGGAGGCACTTGTCTGCCCTGCTTCTAGTCTAATACTTTCAGTGATGACCCTGGACTGGTTTTGACCTTAAAATGCCTCTGTCTAATAAACTCTTCACACACAGATACTCATTCTGTCCGCCAAGACCTCTTTGTTGCAAAAGGCATCTCCAGACAGAGTGAGCTTTCTGATTCAAGTATTTCTGGGTGAGAAAATGGTGTCCACCATGGACGAAGCGCTCCAAGTCAGAAGGGGGAAACGTGAGCACAAACCACGTCATCAGTGAGCATTCACATTCATCAGTAATGCAGTAGCCTCCACCAACCTGGTAACTGGCCCCTTTTGGTTTGCAAAGGTTCTTAAATCCAGACATCCGTTTTTCTAGTGACCCAGAAAGTGGTTTCTATAAAAATGTATAACATTGCTGTCCTGAAGAACTGCTATCCTCACCTGGACAACTGAAACCCAGCAACACCAAATCGTCCTCTACAGACTTCACACATGTCTCTCGCTCAGACAAGGACACTTATCTGTGGACAAATCTGCATTAACCTTCTCTCCAGTCACAGCAGAGAGTGGCTGTAACACAGAAGACCTCAGGGCCTCTGTGAAGTGCTACAGATGGAGCTGATCTCAATCAGTTTGTCTCTCAATCAGTTCATTCAGCTGTTTTACCCCTAGAACAGGATGCCGAGGTCCCACAAATCCAGCCACAATCCTGGCTTGATCTTCCACCTGAGGAAAAGGAGCACATCATACTTGCACTGTCTTCACTTATGGAATAAAGGGACACTTTAGAGCAACATGAAACCTCAGATCTGTTGCTGTTGGTCTTTCAGCTGAAAGGACCATCCCGTCAGCACACAACTTGGTACAGGTTTTACACCAGATGCCCTTCCTGACCTAAGACACAACCCAAGTCCATATTTCCAATACAAATTTATTGAAACAAATTGTACATGTATATGTGGTGGCTCCAAGTCCTCCAGTGTTTACACCTCCTCCTTTGCGTAGGAATGCAGGAAAACAACATGGAGTGAGATCTGGTCCTTTTGGAGGCCATTCATAAGGTTTGCGTCGTCCCAGCGAATGTCATGGAAAATGCTGGAGGACATGCTGGAGGACTTGGAGGCATGGATTCCGAAGGTTCTCAGCAATATCCCAAAATTACTTCCTTCCTGGCTGTTTAACGTTGAAATTTAAAGACTTGCTTTCATTTTCCTATGTAATAAAGTATATGTACAATTTTCAATACATGTGTATTAGAAATATGGACTTATTTTGAACGTCTAGTTACTTTCCACTCACCTGGTATAACTATTCAGCTGCTCTAGCTATATAATATAACAGAACAAACTGGAGGGCAGTATGATGAGGAAATATCGTGAGAGGATGTATATATATATTATTATTATTATTATTATTATTATTATTATTATAGAGATTAGTATTGTGCTAAATATCTCCTTATTGCAAACTATACTTAGGGTTCTGTGCAGAACCGTACACCGTGCATCCTTTTAGTGTTCAATGAGCAAAGAAAGCAAGCATATGGACCGCATTGTTTACTCATTGAGTGACCAAGCAGAGGATGATGTTCATCAAACACCCAACTCCCTTCATCAACTGCCCTCTGTGGGAGTCCTTCTGGTGGCTGCATGGCTGGTGAAAGAAGCCACGCTGCCACATGGGGCCTGTGCTGACTCGGAGGCTATGGTGGCTGCCAGCGAGAGATGGATGAGCTGTGGGAGAAGAGAAAAGCACAGGGACAGAGAGATTGATAGAAAGGGATGGACAGTTGTCTTATATGACAGATGGTGGCAGATCAGAGTGTGGAGAATGAAAGGCAGAAAGAAAGAGTTGTCCAGCAGACTATGGCTTGTGCTGCGAGGGTCACGGAGAGGAGCTGACCGGGCCATGATTAAGGTGGAGAGCATGTCTTTTAAGATTCAACTCAGGGCACAGAAGTAGGACAGAGGGGTAATTGATGCACTGAGAGGAAGGTCTATGATGTTGGTGCATTTGTGTGTGTGTGTGTGTGCGTGTGTAGCAGGGGGTCTTTATTTCTTTTCTGTTTTCAATAATGACTAGATTCACATCTAAAAAAAAATGTGTATTTAGTTTATAAAGTGATTTTTTGGTCTTCACAGATGCCAACTTGTTATTTCTCCTTCGTCAGCAGAGCGGTGTTGTGGGACAGAGGGAGGCACCATCACGCGGTGAGCATGGTAACACTCGGTAACACTCGGACAACAAGATTATTAGTGTAATAGTTTATCACCATCACTATAATAGTCCTTACAGAAATTTGGTTAGATTTGTGCAGCACCAATACCGACTGATTGCTTGCTAAAAGCTTAACAGAAACTACTAAAAAATATATTTATTTATGAGTATCACATATAACATGTACTGTATATGCATATGTAAAAACATTAACATTCAAAAAGCATGATGATGACTGGGTCAACTGAGACAAAACCAACAGGGTTAAACATCAGGTCTGCACACAATGCCGTGATTATTCACGCCGTAAGTAAATGTATTTAGACAGTTCATAGTTTTTTTTATTTGCACCAGCACACAGAGCTTTCTAACAAACATCCATGGGTTTATTTGCCAAAATATACACGAACCAAACGCCCCTGAGCAGGATGTTGCAAATGCATTTCAGAGCTTCAGTGAGGGATTTTTTCTTACTTCTGTTTTAAAATAGATGCATTGTGAACTTTCAAGGCAAACTGTGGGGGATGTTCAAGTCAAACCAGGGCTTGTGATTGTGCAGAACAATATAACACAGTTATGAGAGTAAAAGCACTGTTTACTTCCCTTTAATCCCCTGCTACAGTGATGCACGTATCCCAGTGTTTCACTAGTGCTTGGACACCATCAAGGTAGAAGCTTGTCTCATGATCTGATTGCATGCTTCATATTTATAATACCAGCCTCCCAGGAACTCCTTTAACGGCCCAAACATGTGGAAACGGCTTTAAGTAAGGTCAGGACTGTATGAGGGATGTAGCGATATCTCCCAGCCAAGTTCCTGTAACGTGCAAGTGGTATTGGTGGATGACTGTGTGTACAGTTCACACAGTCAGATGCGTCTCTTCTGCAACAAGTTATCTGTCGATTTCAAGGATCAGACGTCCCACGCGTCCAATGTTGAAGGGAACGACTGCAGTGGGCTCCGAGCCACCTCGGCAGGGATCGTCATTTACAGACGTACTTTAAAATGGTTGCACCGTTCAAGGGTTTTAATGCAGCCAAGAGTCTCATCATCGTACTGTGTTTGATCTCTTCTGTAAATGTCAATCACTTTTATGCCTTCATTCACCAGAGGTTTCATCATAAGTTCTGGTTTAACTTAAACGTTCATCGCAAATTATATGAAATATTTATACAACCCAAATAATAATAAAAAAAAGACTTTATAAATGTGACACCTACGTATATACAGTCCTATTTCCAATTTGTTAGCAAAATTGCAAAATCTTACGGTTATTAAATGTGTACATTTTTAAGCAGTAGAGTAATCACAAAAGCATATGTATGTTGTACACTTTTGTGTCTATAAATCACACACACTCACACCAACATACAGAGAGACAAACTGTCCCTGTCCTCGGTAGTCCCTTCCTTCAGAAGCAGCTCCAGGCTAAATGCGCCACAGTCAACAGAGGCGTTGCCATGGCGATGGCAGAGTTGTGTGGGCTGGCTTCCTGTCTTGGCCTCTGGTTAAACAAACAGCGAGGAGAGGGACAAAGATCCTCCCAGCTCCTTACAGACTCTTTTACATCCGCAAATGCCACACACACACACACACACACACACACACACACACACACATACACGTATGTATGTATCTGTAGACATGGTAAATTTGTGTAATTGAGGGATTTAATGATTTAGATGTTCAAATTCAGGCACGAATGAAAAATAAGTTGGTAAACAACAAACATAAAAACTTTTTTATTATGTAAAGAAAAACAACATTAAGATGCATAGGAAAATAATAGTTGGAGAAGAAGGTGAAAAACAAACATTAATTGAGCTAGCTAAAAAATCTCTTCTCCAAGCCAAGTGGTGCACAGTTCTTTTGTTGCTGTTGTTGTTTTGTCATTGTAAATATACAAACGACGTTAAAGAATTTTTTTTTCATTATGTAATTATGACATAATGAAAAAATGACATGAAATTCATTACAGACATATTTTGCAAATTGCAATAAAGTGCCATAGGTGTGAAACACACACACGCACACGCACACACACACTTAAATGAACTTCAAATTCACGTAAAAGGTTTTATTCCAAGTCTTGCTGGGGGTTAGCGTTTAAAAAGTAGGGGTGCACAAACTTTTGCACTCAGCTCTATTGTGCTGTACAAATCATGTATATATGAACTCAAATCACACTTAGTTGCACTATACACACACACACACACACACACACACACACACACACACACACACACACACACACACACACGACCACACACACACACTCGTGTGTATATACAGTATGCAGAAGGATAGAAACCTTTTTGGTCTCAGAGGAAATTCCCCTCTTTTATATACAGTATTTACTATATTTTTTACATGCCTGTACATTATACTTGTATGATATACTCTATACGTGTATACACATATTTGTTTGTGTGTGTGT
The DNA here is from genome assembly GCF_024256425.1 of Clarias gariepinus. NCBI lineage: Eukaryota > Metazoa > Chordata > Actinopteri > Siluriformes > Clariidae > Clarias > Clarias gariepinus. The sequence goes on along the minus strand of NC_071111.1, from coordinate 6,686,724 downwards.
GAACACAAGTAAAAACCTAACTCACATATCCAATAAAACACAATAAACTCACACACAAAAGACACACACGCTCCTCTATAGCTCAAGATGTTCTCCACACCACCCCACTGACCCCCCGGCACCCCGACTCACTCCAAACAGTCTATCACGAGAGGCTTGTTGACCCAGCTACTCCCATCGTAGCTCACTGTCCCCATGGTTACAGTGTCCCTGGACGCCGCATGGCACTCGGAGGACATTGCTCGGGTAATGGCGAGCCGAAAGAGCTGTGAATACAGTGCACTGAAACTAAACACACACACACACACACACAAACAGGTGGGCAAACACCGAAGCAAGGCCTCAGACGAATGCTTGGAGAGAAATAATCAGGATATCTGTTTTTACCGCTGACTACGCAGCCTACGGGAGCGCAGAGCCAAATACGGGATGGATTTATGACAAATGCTGAAAGAATAAAAGCCAGAAACAGTCTGGCGAGGCAGAAAGTAGAAAGTTGCCATGAATGCTAAGCTGCATCTGACACGAGCGGCTAATCAGATTTACTCCTCCCGATCTGAGCAGTGCTACAATGCTCCCCACTGTCATCCCTCTCTCTCTCTCTCTCTCTCTCTCTCTCTCTTCCCTTGATCTCCTCCTCCAGCACTCGCCTCTCTTCCTTCCCTCCTTGTCCTCTCCTCGTCTCTTGCTCCCCCTGCGTCCCGTAGCAAAGCTAATTATGGCGCAGGGCAGAAACACAAATCTGGCTGATTGAAAAAGTCACTCTTTTTCAGCGGGGTTTAACCTTGTTAGCGCTAAGCCTGGCTTTTGTGGACATCAGGCCTCTGTGAGAGGAATCCTCTGTTCGGCTGCAGACGCTGAGACAGAGACACGCTTCTGTTTGGCTCGTCCTACCCCACCCTCCGTCCTCCATCCTGCACCCGCCAAAGGGTTCATACAGAAGCAGTATCATTACAATTGTTTGCGTGTGCGTGTGTGTGTGTGTTTGGGACGGGTTGAGGACATGCATGCATGCAGGCCTCTCTTCACTTAGGGCCATCTGGCTGAACGGACTCTGGCTAATGGACGCGCCGCATTCATGCATGTGTGCTGCTTCACATCTCTGTCAGAAAGCTGGTTGACATGAACGCCACTCACATAATGACATTAAGGCCTAGAGCGTGTGTGTATTGCATGACTTTTGTGCGTGTGTTGCCTGACCCCACGAGGTCGTGATGTTTCTTGCTAAAAAACCTCGAGCCCACAAGGTTAGCATAGCATTCTGAGATTTCAATAGAAAAAGTTTCCTGTTATGTTTTAGCTGAATGGACTTTCATCCGTCTTTATTGTCCAAATTTACGAGACTGAATGAAGTTCTGACCGAGCAATCTGATTGCACAAGAGGTTTTCCCGTGAGTGGTGATAATGGACAGTAACAGCACTGGGACATTTAACTATATTCTAACAATTGTTTATTACACCAACTGCCAGGCGCCGCATAGGGAAAAGTCGGTCTATACGGTTTGCTGTACTGAGGAGAGAGCAGCCGCCTGCCAAAGCAAAGAAACAGACATCTGATACCGTTATGTCATCTTAATCAACACAGTGTCTCCTTAGTAAGTGCTTATAAACTCTTCTGAATCGCCCCTGAACCGTCTCAGATCCCTCTCTAACCCCAGATCAAGTGCACTAAAGGGATTGGACACCCTAGGGCACTAGGGTGTACTTTTTAAATAACACTATTTGGGATTTACCTGCTGGAACCCTACCATAATATTCTAAAGTGAAACAATCGAAAATATAAAGTAAACCTTGTAAGTTTCTCAGGACTGTCTGCCACCTCCATGGTTTACATGGTACCAGTAAGAATTTAACTGTCAGTCACCAGCTCTACCAGTTGCAGTTAGTTAGTTTCACCAGTCGCGGAAGAAAAGCAAAATAACTGGTTAAAACAAATCCTGATCCTGAGTATAACACTGGATGTTAGTCACTATGCACTAAGGAACAAAGACCCAACATAAACATGATAATAATTCGAAGCTTAGAGGTTTAACAATGAGAAAATATCTAAACAAATAGAAAATAAAAGCAATAACAGATAACAATAATAGATATTAAACTTACACACCAACAGTAGTAAAGTCTTTCCTTTATGTTTAAAAACTAAAATACAAAGTTTAAAATGAGATGCTTTTTTTCACCAAAGAGATGCTTTTTTTTTTTTTTTTTCACTTTTCGAAACAGGACACCCATACCATACAATGTCATGATAATACAGGAAAATAATCAGCGACAAGGTCATGTGACAAAAAACTATTTTAGCTATTAAAATGTGTTACCTTTGATCTGTTTATAGTTACATTTTACATCGTGGAATGTCCATGAAACAACTTTATTGTTAGAAAAGTTGTAAAAAGTCATTTAAAGTTAAACTTACTGCTATTTATACAATGCACTGACACTGGAGACTCCTTCCGTCTCCATTTAACCAACATCATGTTTATCTGTTTATCAGGACTGCCGTCGGGAAAAGTTGAAGCAAATGATAAAGTGTTAGAGCGGGTGCATTAATATAAACCTAATGAAAAATATCTAAATAACATACCCTAAAAAAACTAATCAAAGGAAACTAAAATAAACCTAAAAATAACATTAATGTAAACACAATATAAGCTGCTGTTCTTCGGACCAATCAGGAAGCAGGATTTAGACAATCACCAAGTTAGAGAAGGGCAAAATGTGGTATTGTAACCTGAGGTTAAAAAACATAAAGGAGTTTATTTGGGAGAGAAAGAGAGAGAGAGAGAGAGAGAGAGAGAGAGAGAGGGCAAGGGACAATGAGAACACACAAAAAGCAGTTATCTAAGATTGACCTAACTATGTTTGCTGAACAAATTACTGTCAGTCAATTCATGAGAAATAAAAGGAATGATGAGACACGTGCATGTGTGTGTGTGTGTGTGTGTGTGTGTCATCTCCTCTGGCTGGACAGGTCTGGGCCTGCTTTGTGACAGGTAACAGGCACTAGGGCACCTGTCTGCTTTCACCAAACAAAGGACACACACACACACACACAATCAAGCACAGATGCAAGCTTAAGAGCCTCTTCAAGTACCTGAAACATCTGGGTGGAGCAAAAAAAAAAGGCAAAGAGAGAATAAGAGATGAGCTATAGAGAGAAAGAGAGCGTGTTGTGCTTTTCTAAACAACGTGAATATAATACATATTGCACAAACACACCGTGGACGTGAATAGATTTGAACGGGCGAGGGTTCAGACCGATGTTTGTGTGCTTCCGTCTTTAGTCTGTTTGATGAGTAAATGGCAGAGGAGAAGAAAATTAATCGAAATCAGGATGTCTGTGTGTGTGCGCGTGTGTACGTGTGTACGTGTGTGTGGCTTCAGGCCAACTCATCATCACTCCTCAGAGCCAATATTGACCAAACCGACCTCATCCTCCTTCGCTTTCATCTCCTCACTGCCGCCACGGGTTTTAAAGGTTTGCACTGGAGATGAATGGCACAGAAATGACTGGTGTGTGTTTGTGTAATAAAAAAAAAAAGAACAAAAGATTCAAAATAATGAGCACATCTATTTCTATCTTAAATGAACTCAGTTCATCCATTTGGCACAAGAGGGCACTAAAGAAGAAAGCAGCACTTTAACACTTGAGTCACAAAGCGTGAGCGCATGGTGTTTCCTAGAGCAGTGTGTCTCCATTGAGGAAGATGTGTGAACAGGAAGCATTGAGAAAACAATGACAATTCAACACAAACATGCATATAATTACAGAGAAATGAACGATAAAGACTAGGAATATAAAAGGATGTGCTGGTATAAACCATACACCCTGATGCCACAGCATTCCATGTGAAGATGGAATTGATTTCCACTTTAGTTTTATTTATCATGTTCGCAAGTGAACATTATGCTCTAATGAAGAGGGATTTTCTGTGCTGCTGTTTTCACTATTTCAGTTTTAGATTTTTACTTTTTATTACTTTGTACTTCTCATCCTAACATCTAAAAGATAAAACACTCGTACACTGCCTGGCCAAAAAAATAAAACGTATATTGTAGTACAGTGGAAACTCTGCATTTTACGTATTTTTGCCTTAAGAATTGAAAGTTTGCAAGAAATTTGTAATAGCATGAACTAACCGAACCAGCTAAGTTGCATGTATGTCTGGAAGCTGTTTAAAACTTGTTTCTGTCAGTGGAAATTAAAGTGAAGTGAGTTTATAATTTGCTTTCAGACAGCGAAAACTGTTTTGAAAGAGTCAACCCACAAAAGCAACGTTGCCTTTGGCATGTGTTTAAAAGCTTCTTGATTTTTCCCACTTTTTTTTTTTGTAATATTGCTAATATTTTTGGGTGGCTGGAACAGATTATCTGCATTTACATTATTTCGTATGGTAAAACTTGTATCACAATATGAATTCACACTTAAAAAAAAAAAAGCTCCATAGAAGATGGAAAAAATCCATAGATGTGATAACCTGGTCATTCAGTACATTAAGGTGGTCAACTGACTTTATTTTTATTTCCACATATCGTTACTGAGTCTAAACCTGAGCGACTGATCAACTCCAGATCATAACACTGTCTCCAGAGGCTTGTACAGTGAACACTATGCATGATGGGAGCATCGCTTCATACACTTCCCTTCTTACCCTGACACGCCCATCACTCAGAAATACAATCTTTATGCTCCCTAGCAAATTAGGGCCTTTTTTTCTGAAGTCTCACTAACAAGTGGTTTTCTTATGGACACACAGCTGTTAAGTCCAATAACCTGGCCAATAACATAACATATACATTTTACGCTAAACCTGTTAAAAGATAAATTCACCTGACATTTTAATTTATATATAAAGTCATAGATAGAAATATAAAGTCATGACCTAATTTGGAACATTATTATAGCAAAATTACAACCTAAATATATACTTAGACAATAAACAACATTGTATCCATTAGTTGCACTTAAGTGACATTTGTACTGACCTCTATGTGAGCATTTGTTAAACCATCTACAAAAAAAAAGGGTTTGGATTTGACTGTGAGATTATACTCACAAAATGACTTAATACATTCACATAATTTCTACAGGATTTTGTCCTGAGTGAGGAACCTCGACCGCCATGTTCACGTTTTGAGGCTCACATGAGGGCGTGTCCTGCCCAGATAAGACCGCCATACTTTCCACACACCCATCATCTACCAAGATCTCCATTAAAGACTCTCCGTGCTCCAAAACCACCAAGACGACAAGGTGAGATACACTGACACATCTGTTTATAGAAGTCTTTGATGAAGAGTATTGGATCGGCCATAATATATGATACAGCACCCTTGGAGGGTTATGGGCCTTAATCAATGGTTACTATTTGTTTTTTGTTTTTTTCTTTGGTGCTTGTTCACATAAATATTTAAATAGCCAATCAGATGGAAGCAACTCAGTGCATTTAGGCATGTAGATGCGGTGAGGACAATCTGTTGAAGTTCAATCAAAATAGAGAAGAAATGTGATTTAAGTAACTTTGAACATGGTATGGCTATTAGCTAAATGGGATTTTTCATGTACAACCATCTCTATGGTTCACAGAGCATAATCTCTGTAGGGGGTCCAGCCCAGTGCTAGCAAGCTGTACCTAATTAAGTGGCCGGCTGCTATGATGTCAGAACAGGACGTATTTTGTTGAAACAATGTTCTACAACATTAAACATAACTATAAACTGATAGATAGATAGATAGATAGATAGATAGATAGATAGATAGATAGATACTTTATTGATTCCAAAGGAAGATCCAGACATGATGATGATGATGATGATGATGATGATGATGATGAAGATGATGATAACGAAGATGACATTTGTTAATTAATAAAACAATGTGAAAGTAATGCTGTTTAATGCGTGTTTCATAAGAGGGAACACTTTTGGTAGTTTGTTTTATTTTTTAATAAAAAAATTTAAACATGATACCTTCTGCAAAATAAAAAATGTGTTTAATCTAAATGTTTCTGTTTAGTGTAATTAGTAAAATACATACAGTGCATGAAAATGTACTGTAAAGCATAATAATAATATTGATAATATCAATAAAATTGATAATAATAATAATATTGATAATAATAATAATAATAATAATAATTATTATTATTATAATAATAATATTATATTAGTACATCAGTATTATATAATTCAGAATTTTGCCTTATATATGACTTCTGTATGAACTGCTCACTGGTACTGGTGTAAAGGTATTTGTTCGTCCTCAGCCGTTAGAACCCTGCGGGACTGTACTGTGTGTTTGAGTGCAAGCTGGCGAGAGAGCAGAGAGCGGGGCATTTCGTTACACCACAGGCCAAAACTAATTATACAGCCATATGGTGCTTGGAGGCCCTCACAATCGACCCCGACCTGCCTTCAGCTCCCCAAGGAGTGTGTGTGTATGTGTGTGTTTGTGTGTGTGTGTGTGTGCATGCACATGAGGGAGGGCTGTAACAGGGCGGTATGACACATGTCATTCACACACACATAGAGGCACTCACACTTGTGGTGTGTGAGTGTGACAGATGGAGAAACCAAAGGTATTGTACATAGGGCCGTGCAGAAATGTGGGCTCTATCCATCAATCCATCCATCCATCCATCCATATATATCCCCATCCATCTGTATCACTCTAACGCTTCCTAGTTTTACTAAGTGCATCACTGGAACAAGTGTGCTTTGTGTGGCTGTTCTACTAAAACAAGAGCATCATGTATGAAGTTAAAGCATACAGTAAAACAGTGATGAGAATAAAGAGGTTTTTTAAATGATAATGATTAAAAAAAAAAATAAAAAAAATAATAATAATAATAATAAACATCATTTTTATCATATCCGGACATCTGAAATCCCATCGAGGCGGCCGAGAATCACAAATGAAAGCTCATTTGTTTGCTTTCGCTGTCACTCTGACCATAATTAGTTTGTTGGGGGTGGCCAATTATGAGAATGAGTTCCTTCATATAGTGATCACAAGTGGTCATTACCATATCTTAGAGCCTCTGCATACTAAGTTGGGAACTAGACAGCTGCTCCTGGAAGAGCAGTAGCATTTTGAGAGGGGTGTCCAGGATGAATCTGGAGGGTAGGGGGCTCCCAGCAGGCAAAAGGCTGTTTGCTCTGTGGCTCAGCGGAGTGGCGAAGAGAAATGTCAGTGCCCCGGCTTCATCCCTCTCCCTTTTAGCTGGAAATGATGATGAATACGCTTTCTGCCTGACCCTCGCCAAGGACCCCCATGATAATTATTCAGGACCTCTCTTTGTGCACCCTCAACAATGCTTTTCATTAAGACGGTGTGTGTGTGTGTGTGTGTGTGTGTGTGTGTGTGTGTGTGTGTGATGTCTTGTGCCGGACAGGCTGTGGGATGGCCAAGCGGTCGATCTCCACATGAGACAGCTGGAGTCGGAGTCTGATATGCTATTTATTCCGCCGCTATTTCTTTGGAGAAACTCCACCACCTTTTGTTTCCTCTTTCGCAATTATAACTGTTTTTGGTCCAAAGCCAGAATTCCTCCATAGACTTATCCATTCATTATCCAATGACTTATTGATGTCTTTCTGTCTTTTCAGAAACTCAGAGAAAGCAGAACTCCCTAAGGCACTTCTCTGTAAACCTTCCCAGAAGCGTGCCAGGATCTCCCCATCCAAGTGTAGCCTCTCCAGACCCTCTGCTCTCGCCAACACCGTCTGTCCACTCAGGGACGAACCCAGATGACTTCCTGTCTTTCCAGGTTTACTCTCCAAACTTGGAACACACAACAATAAAGCAGGAAGATATAGTAAGTCATAGAGATGTTACCTCCTCCCCACAAGTCAGCTGTGAGAGCTCTAAAGAGCCTAAAGGTGAAGCGATGACACCAATGACAATGACTCCCAGCACCCCATCAACACCCGTGACCCCTCAGACGCCAATAACCCCTATGACCCCAGATTCCCTTTCAGACCTGAGTCGTCCAGGATCCAGTCAGTTCAGTTATAGCACCAACTTGAACAGCAGTCTTTCTAATGCACCTTCAGGTACAACCTTATGAGCTATGTCTTGATCAATCATTGTCATCTATCAAGAACATCCTGATAGGACATCATTTATTTTGTCTGGAGAATCACTTCTGTACCATTCAGTCAATAAAAAAAAATAGTTTCTTGAAGTTTCATTTGCACATTACAAAGTATTAATATTTATTTGCCAAAACTTTTGGTGGGATGTGACTAACTTTGTCCATAGACACTCTTTTGTAAAATAAAATCTAGGATTGAGCATCCCATAACAATTCTGAAAGGTACTGGAAGGTCCTTGGCCTAGATAAAACATAATTTAGAGTTTTATTAAACTGAATGGTACAAAATTGTTCCATTTAATATATTGGGTATGCATATCTTATCCCTAATTTGTCAGTATAATGAACAATGAACTGTTGGTAAGCATCTGACAGCTTGTTACTCCACTACTTCTAGTTAATCAGAGTGATGACTCTAATGGTGATGATGGAGATACTGAGGATGGTGATAATATTAACCATGATGACCCAGAGGCCTGCTTTTCATCCTTGTCTAATCTTCGCTTCAGCTCTCTTGATGGAGCAGTCCTGGCCTCCTGCTCCCCTACAACCTCTACCCAGTCATTGCTTTCCAAAAACTTGAGATTTCGTGACCAAGAACCTCAGAATACCAACCATCCCAAAGCCTTAAAAGAAACTCCAAGTGTTCAGGTCAAGGGCCATGCAGAGGAGGAAACCCCACACCCTAACCATCTCACAGATATGGGTGCTGATGAAGCTCCAAGCGTATGCCCTCCAAATCTGGATTCTCAATCCAGACCAGCATCTGCTTCACCACTGGATGTCTGGAAGACATGCCGTTGGCCTATACTTCCTCCAATCACTCCTCAGAGAGGTGAGAATCTTTAGCTTAACCAGTACTTTCCCCATGTATATGACTTCCATACTGTGCCATTGTGAACCTTTATGTCTTGATCCTTTGCTGGACTTGTGTGTATTCATAGACACACTCAGGGGTGGATTGTGCCAAGCATAACTAAACGTTCAGACACAAAAGGGTGAAAGATCACTCAATGCAGTGCTACATCACGGTTTTACCCACTACCACTATTTCACAAATATCATGGGGAGGGCTTTTCTTTTTTGTCCTTTATGAAATTTTTGGGTTTGAGGGATTTTCTTAAAAAAGACTAGAGCTGGTACTATTTGAATCAAAGCAGCCTGCAAACCTCTACAATAGGAAAGTTTGAGGAGGGGGGTCTATAAGAGGTAGGAACGGCTCTTTTATACATCTCTTCAAGCCCCAGGCCTCGGCATTCCCTCCTTTCTGTCTTTTTTCCCTTCTCTCAGTCTCTTTTTCTTCTCCTGTTGAAAGAAGGATCGTGTGGAGCAAGCAGTCATAAATCCACACTGACCGCCACCCCGCTGACGGGAGAACAGTGTGCGAGTGTCAGCTATTGGCGTACCTCTCGGGCGCCCTCCTCACGCTAATTTACCGTTCCCGATCGGGATAAAGAGACGGGCCCGCTGATGTCTGACTTGAGTCTGGGCCTTTCTGAAAGAGCGGGACAATTGAGAACTTGTGATGGGAATTTGCCTCTTTCAGAGCAGGCTGTCCAGTGTTCTTTGTGTCGTTTTTTTTTTTTTAGGGGAGTTGGAAGAATGGTCACTTGTAGCGTGGTGACATGTTTCTTTCATATCAAAGCTATAACAATTGATCAAGATGAGTAGTTATAATTTGAAAGACACTATATGCATACTAACTCCATGGAGTAAAGTTTAAATGTAAGCAAAATTTAAATGCAAGATAATTCTAGAAAAAGACCAAAAGACAAAAATCTGGCAACGCACTGAGTGACCATGCCTGGAGGGTGGAAGTGGCTGACCTTTTTCTCTCTTGCCACCCCTGTGTGTGTATGTGTATTTGTATGTGTGGGTGGGTGGGTGACTGGGTGTTCAGTTTGTGTGCTAGTGTGTATCCTCTCCAAGACAGACTCTAGGGTCTTTGTCTTACCCTGGACACTCTTTCCCAGTGCCATGGCCCGAAAGTCAGCAACCAACCCCGGCATGACCTCTTTCAGTGTCCCCTCCAGCGTGTAACTGTCCTTGACAATGAAAGGGACCCCCATCACTCTGAATCCCCCTGCCACACACACTGACCCTGACAGCCACACTGTGTGGCCGACAAGAAGGATAGAAGAAGAGACAGAGAGAAAGAGGAAACATTGTATGGATGTGTATGGGTCTATCCAAAATGACCCGCTGACCCTCTATAGCTCATACACAAACATACTACACATATAAATGGGCATACGCACACACACAAGCCAGATGCCCTCCACTAGCATGGAGTGAAATGCTCTTGAAGAGTATGTAGCTAAAGATGATTGGCAGCTTAATAACAACAATATTGCTTTGAAGCATTATGGTCCTCTCTTGTGTGTTTGAGTGGTAAGGCTTGCTTTTGAAAAATAAGAGAACGTGTCAGGGTCTGTAGAGGATGTGTATGAATGGTTGCACTCTTGCTATTTTCCCATATAGCTATAGAGATCATGTAAAGAAACAACACAGTACGAGCACCACACACACCCTTTAACATGTAAAGAAGAAAGACCATTGCATCTTCTGATTTTGCTCGTTTCAGGTAGTCAAGGGTCAAGAGCATCTCCCAGTTCACAAATAAGTTGTTCTCAATCCGACATGTTTGCTGAGCTGGAGGCTGCAGCACCTTGGAGTGTATCCTGTCTATCGTTGGATCATGCTGACTGTAGTGACAAGGAAATCACCTCACCTACCACAGGTAGACATGTCTCCACCATGGGTAAACCTACCACAAGCCGACTTCTCCAAGTTGCCTTCTACAGGTAGATTTTACCAAACCATCATTATCCACAGGTGGATTTATCCAAACTAGAGACACACCTTTACCTCACCCACCACTGGTTAACCTATTCAACCCATAATTAAACCATCACATTACCAGGACAACCAGATATATTCAAACCATAAACACAACTTGACGTTACCAACCACTGGGAAACTTATCCAAACCATCATTACAAAATTTCTCCACCAATACAAATGTGTAGATATTGCCAAACCATAAATAGAACTCCACCTTACAGGGAAACATGTTTAAACCATCATTACCCTTCACTTATACAAGTACATAGATATGTCCAAACAAGGTAAACCTATCCAAATCATCATTACAAGGGGACATATCCAAACCGTAAACACACCTTCACCTCACCTACCTCTGGAAAACCTATCCAAACCACAGATGGACCTTAATAATGTTAGTCAAGAAGGTCGGCCTCGGAATTTCCATCCCAGTTCATTCCAAGAGTGCTCAGTGGGGTTGAGGTCAGGGTTCTGTGTGGGCAAGTCAAGTTCTTACACACCAAACTCATCAAAGACTATAAATGTCTTTATAGTCCTTGCTTTGTGCACTGGGGCACAGTCATGCTGAAAAAGAAAAGGGTCTTCCCCAAACTGTTGCTACAAGTTGGAAGCATAGCATTGTCCAAGATGTCTTGGTATGTTGAAGCATTAAGATTGCCCTTAATTGGAAATAAGGGGCCTGATTAATTGAAATACATTTACAGGTTTGGCCAAATACTTCCATATAGTGTAGATTGTTATGAAGCTCAGGTGTTCAGTCGAATGTGACAGAAGTGATTGAACTATCATGATATGGGAATCTTAAAGTAGAGATTCCTCACAGGTTCTTTGAATAGATAAGCTTTCTAAGCATTTTAAAAAGGTTCTACTTGCAACCTTCTACCTTGAGGAGTCTTCATAGAAGAAAGACCTATTTAAGATATATTGCATTGGTTGAAACTACCTCAACTACTTGCAAAAAGTAAAACATGAAAGTACATGAAAGTAAACATTTGACTAAAATCGTACTATTTATTTGTTTGCTTCCTCAGAAAAAAAAAACAACAACACAAGCTTAAGTTATTTCGTTGTTACTTTTGATAAAAATCACAGCCCACAGTGCTTTTGTTTTACCGTTTCCAGCATCCGCTCTAGTCATTATGCTAGTGTCATAGCCAGATGCTAACACTGGCTTAAATCTGTTTGTTGTTGCCATTCTAATCCCCACCAAAAATCCTTCAGGTTGTGTTTGTTTAAGTGAGTGTGACTTTAGTAAGTGAGTCATGAAGAAGGGCTTTACCTGGGATAAGTTCTCCCTTGGGATTTCCTCCTGATCCTTAACAAGGTGTTAAAACGTACTTAACAAACCGACCCCATGAGATGACCTTCTGACCACCCTACTTGTTTAACATCTCTCTCTCTCTCTCTCTCTCTCTCTCTCTCTCTCTCTCTCAAAAACTCATGAAGAACCACTTTATGACTGTAGATTAATGTCTCTATATTTATTATATTAGATACAGGTTTAAACTTAATTCAGGAGTTTTGTAAGTACCTTTTGATGTATTATCATTCTATGTAGGGCTAAGATTAATTCACCAAGTTGCAACGTATTTTTTATATATTAACCTTCGATAATTAATAATTAGCCAAACGCACTTTTTGATAAACTTTCCTATTAAAGTTTTGGCAGACTTTTATTAAAATGGCAAATAATGAAGAGTTGAATGTTTCCAAACTGAAAGCGATCACACTCATTCTTTCCCTGTTTGCAAACACACACTGGCACACGCACCAAAATACAAACACACACTTTCAGTCTTAATGAGGTGAAAACAGTAGCCTGAGGTAGAAAAGTCACTCACACTAATCCCTGCTGGGTCGGGGTAACACTCTTGTGCGCCGAGGCTTGGTTTGATTGACAGGCCACGCCCTGTAAAAGAGAAGGCAGGTGATTTGCATGGGCAAGAAACTCACTGTCGCACCTCAGGGCATGACTGTTAGCTTGGGTGATTAACTGGGTGATTAGAGACCTTAGATGTCTTCAAAAATCCATGCATTTGTTGTCTGCATTTCATCAAAACAGACGGTTTCCATGAAGCTGTTATAATATGGAGGCACAAGATCTATTTTATTTCATTTATTCATAAATTATTATGCATTAATAGTGTTCTCTGTACAAGATTTTATTATTTGGTACATAATTAGTGAATTAATGTTTACAGCGAACTACTATAAATACCGTGAGCTTTACATTAACTTCACCATTATTGAGGAAATCCAGGAAATGTTTTATTATTAAACATTACAGAAATGTTTTATATATTTGCAGCAAAACATACAGTATGCACACGTATCATGTATCATAGATCATCTTGCAATACAAGGTTAGTTAAAAAAAACAAAAAAAAAACACCAAAACATGAAAATTGTCAAAAGATCTAAGTGTTTTTATAGAACTGCCAGCTGTATAATACAGATTTTAACACCAGATGCATTTAATGGAGCCTAATATTTCACACATAATCAGTATAATATCCCAGTCAGTATAAAAATGCATCATGTAACCACCTCTGTCTGACATGATTCCAATGAGAGTAATAGTAGGATCAGTGTAATCCACTGAATAGGTACGTAAATATTAGCCATGTAAACATTTGATTCGCTTGTTTCTCTCTTGTTCAAATAAATATAATATTTCTTCACGTTTCCCCCACATTGGGATAACATTAGGTGATGTGAGTGACGAGTTCCCATGAAAGACATGTTGCCTTTATTCTTGGAAAAGATCAAGAGCCTAAACTAACTACAACGTTGGAGGACAAATTCTTCCTCTTCTATTATTTTTCCTTCAATATATTAAACCCTGCAGAATACTTTACGCACATTACAAAAGTTATATTCTGATTAAATACTTTAAGCATGTAAATGCACATCTTATCAGATTAGCATCCATGTAAACAGTTGAATTGGGATCAATAGTCAAAATGATTTCAATCAGATTGATTGTGTACATGTGGCTATTATATTTACTCTTCTGTCTATAAAAGAAGTGTGAAAAATTATACGGTACCAGTCGAACATTTTGACACCCCTTCTAATTTAATGTTTTTTTTGTTAAATGATTTATTTTCTACATTCTGGAACAATATGGGAGATTTTAAAACTAGGAAATGAACACATGTGGCATTATGTAGTTAAGTAACATCAGGAGTCAGTTCTTATTTTAAGACAGGAAGGTCAGCTGTTCTGGAAGAGTTCTTGCAAGGACAGTATTGTGTCGAGTGTATTTGCAGAACCCATCAAGCACCATAATGAAACTGGCTCTCACGAAGACCTTCACAGGAAAGCAAGACCAAAATGTACCTCTGCTGCAAAGTTCATTTCAGCCTCATAAATCAATATCAACTGTTCAAAGGAGATTATTGCATATTTTTTCGACACCTTTAACATTGTTCTAATAAAAATCAGGAAAGTCCATGAGATTAGAAGGGATTAGTGTCCAAACTTTTGACAGAAGTATGGTACAAGTGAAGAAGATTTATTCTGATTCATCTTATTTCTGCTTATAAGACATATATACACATTTAGAAATTCAGTCTGGAAAGTGTTATATCAGGTTCTGTACTGTACTGCTGTACTGTAGATGGTGCTGAAGCAAGATTACATGTAAACATGTCAAGATGAAGTCTTGAGGTTCTCACAGAACTCTTATTTATTGAATATTTACCGTAACCCTGTAATAAATAGTCATGAATTGACATACACCAATCATCCATAACAATATGCCCAGTAGTGTGGGGGTTCCCCTTGTGCCATCTGAGCAGATCTGGCCCCTTGAGGTATAAATTCCCGTCTCTGTGTGGATGGAGTTTGCATGTTCTCCCCGTGCTTGGTGGGTTTCCACCGGGTACTCCGGTTTCCTCCCACAGTCCAAAGACCTGCAGATTTTTCCCAAATTGCTTGTAGCATGTGAATGAGTGTGTGCATGTGTGTGGATTGTCACCCTGTCCAGGGTGTACCCCGCCTCGTGCCCTAAGTCTCCTGGGATAGGCTCCAGGCCCCCACCATCCTGAATACAGGATAAAGCGGTATAGACAATGAGTGAGTGATCAAATTACAGGCTATACATCAACTTTGGGTGTTTTCAGAGTATGTCTAAACAAATCCCACCTGAAAACATCATTAACTGTCCTGTCTGCAGCTTTTTCCCCTGAGCATGGGGCAGCATTGTTCCTCCCTCAATGGGCCGCTGTTAGCTCCCACTGTTTTGGCAGTATATGCTGCACAATTATACATTCTTAGGACAAAAGGTTTGCTCTATGAGCAATAAAATATACATTTATAGAAATGAACAATTGTTAATTTTACCCATAAAACCTTTCTGTCCCCACAACGGAACCCTTGATGATTTTATGTAAAACACTACAGCTGGTTAAATATACACGGAACTCTTTAACATCTCTAAACAATTCCGAGACCACTTGAGAAACCCTTGATGTATTTTTGTTTTCCTATGAGTGTAGCCTTTATCTTTTTAATCAGTCTTTTCTTGTCTCTAACATGCAGCAACACGTCAACTCTCTGTTCTCTGTTACAGATCTGAGTCCGGGTTTGGCCGCTCTAACGGTCGGATGTGACTCTGGTAACCTGGGTTCTCTATCCCGTGTGCAGCTCCTGCTGCTGGAAAGGGGCGCATCTGAGGGTCTGGAACCCCCGCTGGATCTAGAATGGAACAGTCCAATGGAAGAGAGAGGGGATTATGAACCTGGGCTTCAAGTCTGGAGCTTGGGCATTCCCCAGCATTATCAGTGCGCAGGTAAAGAACATATCATATAGCCTGCTGTGAAACACCTGCCTGGTGCAGGGGTGGATATGGGACACTGATAGACACTAGTGCGTGCGCATGTGTGTGTGTGTGTGTGTGCTGGCGTGTGTCTGCGAGCACTTAGAGCGCCCTTTTTCCATGCGTTTTGTTGCGCGTAATTACAAGCGGACACATTCAGCTCACGCTATCTTTGCTCTTTATCTGATCGCAGATTGGTGTGTTTGCATTCAGAACCAACAACAACTTGATTGCCTTTTAATAAAACTCTGAAAAAAAAACAAGTGGAACAAAAGAAGGGGGAAAAAACCCAGGAGAGAACCGTTGGCGTGAGCAGTGTGGGCATGTTGAAAGAAAAAAAAAAAAAGGAAGGGGAAATCTGAAGACTAATTGACAGGTGGGTCGGTCATTGGCTGTCCTTGAGCTGTAATGTCTTTACGGTGTATGTCTGGGTGTAAGGGAGTGGTCCTGACCCCGTCTGCGCTGGCTTTGAACGAACGCCGGTGTGCTTCTCATCTGCTCTGGAGCGCGCGCAACAGGGGATCTTAACCGAAGCCACGCAGCCATAAACATTACAGTCAGCCAGTGGTTGTTTGAAGAAAAGACACTTTTATGGAGTTATGAAGTAGTTATATTAATCGAGATGAAAGGGCTCGGGTTTATGATTAACCTCGTCAAAAAAAACACGGTTTATCCATACGACGGGTTGTGTGGATAAATCCTGAGACGTCCCTATTGTACATTGTTCCCGCATCCTCAGATAAAGACTCTATAAAGGAGGAACGGAGCTGCGGCAGATTGGAGCTGGTTCTGATCTTCGGTTGGAAGTGTGAAAGCGGCGTTAATGTGTCGCTAAAATCTGGCACAAACACAAACATGTACACGCGCACACGGGTGGAACGCGTGGAGGCCCTGCTTTTTTCATGGTGTGTTTGTGTTGGGGCGTGCGTGTGTGTCTGTGTGTGTATGTGAGTGAGTGAGTGCACCTGGCACGCTACAGGTAGACAGGTGCTGCTGCGGGTTTGTGGAGCTGCAATTCTATCAGTATTTGCAGAAGGATTATGGAACTCCAGCCATGACGAATATATGGCATTACTGGCTCCGGCACGTGCCTCGCTTCTTCTCGTTCTCTTTTCAGTGCATTAAGCCGTGCCCTTATTGTGTCTTTACAGTAAGAAACTGCTGTCCTGTTTGAAGTGTGTGTGTGTGTGTGTGTGTTCTGTGTGTGCAGATCCATACGTACAGATAAGCAGCAGTGTGTCTCAAAGTGTAAGGCATTTTCCATTTGCCCAAGTGGACATC
The DNA here is from genome assembly GCF_024256425.1 of Clarias gariepinus. Taxonomy (NCBI): domain Eukaryota; kingdom Metazoa; phylum Chordata; class Actinopteri; order Siluriformes; family Clariidae; genus Clarias; species Clarias gariepinus. The sequence goes on along the minus strand of NC_071111.1, from coordinate 6,669,681 downwards.
AGGAGTGGAACTCCAGGGGTAGGCCTTACACACACACACACACACACACACACACACACACACACACACAAAAGAGGTGAGGAATCTATTAGTAAACACAACTTTATGACCGCCATCCCTGCAAAGCTAACTGATTGCGAGTATATGGGGATTTCTGGATGCTGTTGAGCGGCAGGTGTGTGTGAGCGTGTATGTGTGGGTGGTTAATCAGTCATTGGGGGAAGAGGGAAAGCACAAGGGTGAGGCCATTGTAGACAATCTCTAAAAGGTTAAACTTCAGAATTATAGCGTCCAACAAACTCCAGAACTCCAGATTTATTTAACGTTTTTTTTTTTTGCATAGAGGAGATTAAGGCAGGGGGAAAGGGCAGGGCTCTGAGGCTAAACACTATCAGCAAGTGGTAAGATTCAGAGCAATAGACGCACCTGCAGGTGCACGAGTTTATTAAAGACGTTATTGATCTTTCTCCATTAAGTCTTTGAGAACTGAGCCTGGAGAAAAGAAACGAGTGGCCGTCATTGCGGCTCCATCACAATGCAGGTTCCCGGGGGCCGATTACCCGAGGAGCTGCTTCATGCAGCGATGGCATTGTGCTAAACAGATCACACACACGCACTCTCTCTCTCTCTTTCTCTCTCTCTCTCTCTCTCTCTCTCTCTCTCTCTTTCAAACACACACCTCATAATCGTTAAAACCGCTCTGCTATAAATGCTATCATCACTGTGTATGTGGGTATTATTTGTTTGTTTGTATCAAAAGCTAAGCGATGCTGAAGACATCTCGAGATCTTCCTCCTGGTCCCTCAGTTGCGGCTCGAGAGAGAACACGTCCTGCGATGACCGAGGTGCCTTCAATTCAGATTTCTTAAAGCATTACATAAAAGTAGACATGTCTCCAAGTCCCAGTTTCCGCACCGCCTTAATTCCACTTTAAATAAGTAATAATAATGTTAAATAAATAAATAAATAAATAAATAACAACAAAGAGCTTGGAATACAAATGATCTCATTAGTGATCCGGTTGTTAATATCAGCATTTTGAGACACGACCATGAAACATCCTTGTGGTTGAATTCTGGACTCTGTTGGGACAGATGGTGTGGGTTTGCTTTCTATTACCACAGCTACAGTACAGTATGTACAGTACAGTGTTTGTTTCTATTGTAACAACTTTTCTTATTATTACCACTCTGTTTATTATTTAGTTTAAAGTAAAGTAATTTGACTTTGAAGCAGATATTTGTGTTACAAATGAACAGTCTGTGTTAAATCACTGAGGACAACACCATGTGGTTGGTTCGAGCTTAACCCGGACTGAGAAATGCTCAACATTAAGTTGAAGTCTTGAGACCACACAGGGAAGGATGTTGCAAATTCAACTTGGTATTAGCTGGGACAATAGCTGACTGAGCCAAGGCGAGCTTTGTTACAATTCTACCTCCGGCCCATTAGGATATTACAAACACAACCCTGCTCCTAAAGGAAAAACACAGGCATACTGACATTACATACTCATTGACTCCTAACAAAGAGATTAGACACATGACTTCAACACCTATAAATAATCAGAATGTGTTCTGGAGACTCGAGATCCTTTTCAACAGAAATAAATAAATTAATTAATGAATAAATAATGGGTCGGATCATTGTTGTTATTCAACTTAAAGAATCTTAGCACTTAGTAACTTCTAGCTACAGTACAACTAATGGCAAAGTGTATACAGTACAGTGAATCTGAATTAAATGAGTTGATTTGTGAATTTTAAATTAATTATTTAACATCTATAGACCAATTTATCATCATTACCAGAGTCAAAATCTTTTTGATTACCAGGGTGTGCTCTATTTCCTTGGCATGACCGTGTTTTATTCCCGTAAAACACTGCAATTTATTTGCCAAGAATAACTTTTTAGTTAAACATTACCAAAATCTTGTTATATTGCATGCTGTGTGGTGGCACGGTGGCGTAGTGGTTAGCACCATGGCTTCGCACCTCCACAGTCAAGGGTTCGATTCCTGGCTTAGGTCTGTGGAGTTCGCATGTCCTCCCTATATTTAGTAGGATTCCTCCTGGTACTGCGGTTTCCTTCCACAAGCCGAAGATTTGAGAGTTTGTACGTGTGCACTTCGATGGGTTAGTACCGCATCTAGGGTGTACCCCACCGTGTTCCAGAGAATGTGTGAGTTAGACAGCAAATGCTGTGGAATGTCAACTAAAAAGGTTTTAACAGGTGTTTACTGGGCCTCTCTTTTTTTCTCTCAAAAGTAACTTTCAAAAGATACAAAAAAGTGTCTTGAACATATTAAAATGCATAAATGAATGAATAAATAAATTAATTAATTAATAAAACTGTAACAGACAACATTACATCTACTTAATGAACACAATCTCACACCTTCATTCCGCGCACTTGCATTTACATGGAGCAACATTTGTTTAATTTTTTGTTGTCTGTACTTTTGATCATACAGAATAACAGAAAACAGTTCTAAGAGTAACCCCCCCCCCCCCTTCTTTCTCTATATTATCCCCTGCTACACTAATGCACTTATCCCAGTGCTTCACTAGTGCTTGGATAGCATCAAGGTAGAAATGTTTCTCAACAAAACAGAGCCATGATCAGACTGCCTGCTTCACGTCTGAAATTCTGGCCTCCCAGGAACTCCTTTAAACATGTGGAAATGTCTTGGAGTGAGGTCAGGACTGTGCAGGGGACGTGGCAATAACTCCCAGCTGAGTTCTTGTAATGTACAAGTGGTGCTGTTGAATGATTGTGTGTACAGTTCACACAGACAGATGCATCTCTTCTGCACGTTGCCTTTTACGATTTCATTAACCAGAAATTTCATTTCAAACAAGATAATCAAGGGATCAGAACAGTGTAGTTGAGTAGCAGTAGAAAAATTATCTAAAATCTGCGGTTATTGGGAGATAATTAATCATTTGTGACTCGTAAAGTTCTTCAGACCTATATATACTGTACATCCTCAGTCTTTTTCGAACCAGTGCATGTTAGTGAGACGTTAGGTTAATTCATGCTACAGTGATGCTGTGCGACAGAGCCGTTCCTCACCTGTAGCCGTGTGTCTCTTCTCCGTGTGTCAGCGTTTAGTGTCTCTCTGCCTCCGGTACACTTAAGCCCCATAATCCTCCCTGAGAGCAAACTGCCCAGCACCGGCTTCTTCTCCTCCTGTGTGGCCAAGTCACGTACATGAACGGAATAAGGGCTGCGAGGTGGCATGTGTGCGGTTCAATGCGAAGAGAAGTTTGGACTTCTGTTTTACAGTTGATCTATAAAAGAGGAGCCGATGCAGTTGTGTTATTAGCTTGAATATTACTCATTGTGAATCAGTGGGCATTTTTTATTCTAAAGCTTAAAACTTTAAAAAAAAAAAAAAAAAGGTCATATAGTTATTCACTGACTTTTTTTTTTAACTGTCGTCTTGCAAACGCTGCATTTTAATATCTTAAACTGTTAAGCTCCACCCACTTTACAAGCACATCATGGCATATATCCAGTTCATTTAACATGATAAAATACATTATTATAAACATTAATTTAAATAAATATTAAATCCTATAAACTGACTTTCCCATAATTAGAATCGACTGAATGACTCAAAACCAAAAATGTAAAGATTAAATATTGATAATTGCAGGATTTGTGATAGTGTCCATATTGAGAATCTGCATAATAACAGTGTGCCGGTCTTTCTTATTTAAACAATAAAGAAATTTATCTTACACTCAATCATGCTCTATACTGCCTACCCTGTACGGGGTAATGGTGTATCAGGAGCCTATTCCATGAGGGCATGAGGTGGAAGGGGGGTGGGGGGGTTGGGGGCAATTCATCGCAGACATTGAGTACACACGGTCACACACTCTATCTCAAAGTCAGACAATTCATAAACACAGATTATGCCTACTCTGCATGTCTTTGAACTGTGGGAGGAAACTGGAGAACCCAGAGGAAACCCACCAAGCACAGGGAGAACCTACAGACTTCATGCACACAGACCTGAGGTGGGAATCAAACCCTCAACGCCTGAGGTGCGACAACTACACCACCTGATAAAGAAAATGATTTCCCAAAATAATTTCTGCTAAATTATTATCTTCTTTTGAGACCATCTTATATAAATATTACCATAAATATTTTATCCTAACATTAAAAGACTAGACTTTGGATTTTATTAAGGATAATATGAAAATATATCTTATTTGCATTAATAAATATTATTTTTGAGGTAAAAATGGGTCTTGAAATGTCATGACTTTAGGTCTTATTTCCTGTAAGGTATGAGACAAAAGAATTCAAAATATTTTGAGTGAATTGAGCTAAAAATATCTTATTTGTTCTTAAATCTAGAAACATTGAGTTTCGTTATTTGTAATAACAAGAATGGAACAACTAGGGTAAAAAAAAAAAAAAAAATATATATATATATATATATATATATATATATATATATATATATATATATATATATTGAATGGTGCATTAACATTTGCACTCAGCTGTTGCTAAGACCACATACTTTCTCCCACTTTTGCTAATGTCTCTGTCTCTCGTTTGTCTCTGTCACACTTTTATTCATCGTTTTTTTTAAGTTTACACACACTCCAAGGCTTTCCTCCACTTGACACTTGTGTAACCTGGATACAAAGTGAAGTGGAAGCAGGCATCAGTCACTGTGCCTCAGGTTTAATGTCCCGTACAGCTCACACATACACGTTTATCTCCATTAGACAGCCAGTTGTGCACAACTACAAAGTATGAAACACAAGGACACAAGGGACAGCTTAGGATCTTAATCACGTTACCTAAACTCTGTGTCATAAGGGTGACATTAATGTGTCGTAAATACGTCATGGTATTAGCATGATGACAGTCATGATGTATTATTCTTATAAATTATATATATTCTATTTACTGCATATTCTATATTCTAGAACTCCTTAAATGGCTCATACATGTGGAAATGGCTTGGAGTGAGGGTATTTTTCTCTCTTTTACAATACTGATTTTCCAGTGACCACTGAAACATAATTTTTATCTGTTTTTAAATTTTATGCCCTAAAACAACAAAACTCACAGCTTGCATTATAAATGTGAAAAAAAAAGCTCTGAGACTGGAGACTTCTTCCAAACATGTTAAATAAGTGTCTTGACCGTAAGAACAACTCCACTTGTAATGAAGAAGGACCCAGTGTTTAAGTCGTCTATAGAAGCAATGACATAATTGCATTAATATAAAGCTGTGATTTGCAGCCGTACCACTGTTAGAGCTGTTTCTACTGTTGTAGAATCTTCATCAACATTCTGCACCAATCAGAATTCTGAATGTTACAGATCAATCAGATAAAAAAGAGATATAAAAAAAGAAATGTATATAATCATTCCATCAGAAAGTCTCTATTCTACACCTCTGACCATGTTAAAATGGGTGTCTTAACGATTCTGTACAAAAATGATGTGTCATAAGCACCCTATGGTGAGATTTGGCAAGTTTACCTAAAATAATATTTTCCTTCCTAGAGTTATTTATTATTGTATTTCCCTGCAGTTACGGCGGCGCAATCCAAAGGAAGTGACCTGAGCGGCGACGCCGATCTCGACCTGAGCACACAGCCGATCGGTGGGTCACATTCTATGAACCTAACAGTGAGATAATAACCTCCAATATGGCTTAAATGGAAATGTCTTTTCTTTATCCCATGCCTTTTACGATCCAAGCTGTATACACAACAGTTAAAAACAGTAGCAGCATCCTTTTGTGCCAAATAACAACCCTAAGCCAGAAAATAGCTGGAATCAGGGAGGTGATTGTGGCAAACAGAGGTGCTCTGCATGGAAGAGATGTCACCAATGTAACCTTGGAGATGGTGTGTGTGTGTGTGTGTTTGTGTGTGTGTGTGTGTGTGTGTGTGGTGTGTATTAGTACAATGACCCTCCTGGAGGCCAAAGACGTGGTCACTCACAGGGTCGGTGTGGGGTCGCAGTGGGGTCACGGCAGCAAACACTGGGGTTTAAGGCAATCCAAAAATGGTGGACATGAGATTACTGGGTCCTGCTAAGAGGAAGATGAGGGAATACGATAAGAGCGGTATGTGTGTGTGTGTGTGTGTGTGTGTGTGTCACTCTCAATTGACAAAAACCTCATCTGACCACTTTGCTAGCTGAAATAGTCTAATTTCATTATTAGCTAATTCATCCATCCAATAAGCTAACTAATGTTAAACTAGCTAATGTTGTGATAAAGCTAAATTAAATGGTACTGTACACGTTTAAGGTTTAGCTGCTTGTGGGAGTTGGAACGCTAACAGGTTAGCAATCTAGCATGCTCGCTACATTGGAAATTTCAGTATTTAAGTCCCACTTAGCCTTGTTGCTTTCTTAGACAACCAGACCTTCTAAAATGCAGTCTTAGTTAAGTGAAGAAGGTGTTTGTTTATTTATTTATTTATTTTTGTTGGTAGATTAGCCTGATAGATAACTGGTAAGCACATAATGTCGCTAGCTAGCAGTGGCAGCTAGTCAATAAGGGTTGCCTGGGCGCTGCCCCCTTAAACTTAGGCAGAGAAGAAGGCTATTTTAACGTGTAATTATGTAACATAATAATTATTTAGTTAAATAATGAAACAAAGCAGATTGTTAGTTAATGTATAGTGGCAGCCGCCACTGCTAGCTAATTAATTCGTCACCGATCGGCATCAGTGAAATTTCAGTTGAATTTGTAGCTTTGTAATCTTCTTACTGGTTTGTTTTTCAGTTCATAAACAAACTATTTTAAAAATGCATTTTAATATTTACAGTGTGCTTCTTTGCTAACATTCGCTACATTAGCTAGCTAGCTAGCTAGCAAACTTATCTCAGCTAAACATTAAGTGCTATTGTTTATAGCTGCTATAATGTAAGTAAGAAGATCTTTAATTAGATCTAAAAATGATGGCGGTTTTGTATACCGTTGGAAAGGGTACTTTTGATTGTACGATGCATCGGCCTGCCTTTTGTCATCTGGCCTCATCTTGAATTCATTGCTGCTCTAATCCCCGCTCACACTGGTTCTGGTTACTGTTTCCATGCTCCCGTCACTTGCCTTGAATCTTTCCCCCTGTTGTCTTTAGCATTCAGCTGTAACTGAAGATGTCACCGAGGCCTATGAATGTCACCCACAGTCTAGAGCCGACAAAGGCGCACTAAGCAGGACTGACCCTTCGGGATTGTTTCGGAAAATACCGGGCCACTGTGAGAGCAGATTAGGGGCGTGAATGAGTGAGACGGCGAAGGAGAGATTAGCCATGTCCGGGACACCGTTTCGTGATTTCATTTCACTACTCACCCCCTAACAACACACAATCTAAGACCACACACTGACATTGTGGCCGTGCCGCCATTGTCTCAGCATTTAAAGGGGGGAAAAAAAAACAGTCGCAAAAGGATCAGCTGCTTTTGTCTGGTGGAAAATCCTCTATCGTTTGGACAGCGCTAAAATCCGGATACCGGCGCTTTGATTGGCACTTGACAGCACCAGCAGAAAAGGGTGATGTGTTGGGAAACTGGAGTCCGAAAGGGACAATCGTAGCAATGAATAATAATTGAGGAGGGATTTTGTCTTTCTTCCTCCGGCACTCCCGACTATTCTTCAGGCTCTGGGTGGCGGGAGCGGCCGGCTGATTGGGTCATCGCTGCTCATCCCTTTTTCAAACACACAAAGAAAAGAGATACACGGCTGACCTTCTTGCTTCACTCTGGTCGACTGCTGGTGGGGATTTCCACTCAAGATTGCAGGCAGTGTGTGTGTGTGTGTGTGTGTGTGTTTGTTTGTGTGTGTTTGTTTGTGTGTGTGTGTGTTTCCTCTTGGTGGCCTTGCAAAGGGTTAGATGGAGGATTTGACTCTGCCACTCTCAGCCAAATCCAACTATCTGCCTCTTTCAGACAGACCGGTTGGTATGGTAACCTTGTGCATGTGTGTGTGTGTGTGTGTGTGTGTGTGTGTGTGTGTGTGTGTGCTGAGGATGGTTTCTAAGCAGGCCGATGCCTTGTCTCCAGCTTTGACCATTCACTAATCAGTGTTGTGCACTAGAGGATTAGGTTGTGTTAGAACTGAAGATAGGACCGGCTGAATGCAGTCAGCTGGCCTCGAAAATAGAATAAAGGAAGAAAGCAAAAAAAAAAAAAAAAGGCAAAGTATAGACACACACACACACACATACAAAATCACACACACAGTTTGCAGGAGACCAAAAACACTGAACAATTACTTTGCAAAATAATTTCTTCTTAAAACAATTTCTTCACTGTACTTATTTAAAATAATAATAATAATAATAATAATAATAATAATAATAATAAATTTATTTATAATTTATTAACATACCATATGCTAATGTGTCAAAGAAAGACAGTTAAAAGAAAAAAAAAAGTTTTTTTAAAGGACAGTTTAGCTTTAAACTTGAACACTTCTCTTATTTTTCACCAGGTATTGAAATACATGGTTTTTCATGTAGAACTAAAAACCAACAATATATATAAAAAAACACTATATATATATATATATAAAAAATGTTTATATATATATATATATATATATATATATATATATATATATATATATATATATATTTATATATACGATGTTTACTCTCTCGTAGTCATGTCTCATTTGCTATGTCCAAAAAATCAGCCAGGATGTGATGTACGATTCTGCGCAAAGAAAGAATTACAGAGACATCAGAGGAGCGGAGGAGCGGAACCGAGTCCTGACCACGAGCTCCGTCATGAACGAAAGGCTGCCTAATGAGACATACCTCTGTCCATTACACATCCCAATATTTACATAGACAAAGTATGACAACTAACAGCATTTTGATGGAAAGTAGAAACGGGGCATCGCTCGGGTTAATGACCTTGAATGTCCAGGTAGGGCTGAAGGAGATATCAAAGGCTTACGTTTTAAAGGCATTTATGACTATATACAGTACAGGGCATGATGTAAAAAATAACAGGTGAGTTTTATATTAGAGTGTAATGATAATCTTTTTTAAATTAGCTTTTAATCCAAATATGCAGCTATCTTAGAAATAATAATGATGTCTTAAAACAGGATGACATTAGAGCACAGTGGAAAAGTTACATTCCAAAACACTGTGTATAGTGCTGTTTTGGGAAAATAATCAGTGATGGATGAAGCAAAGCTACTGTTCTCGCCTTGACAATCCAACATTTTCCCATAACATCATGCCTGCAAAGAATTGTATGCCTCAGTAAATTGTTACACCACAGTAAATGTCCAACTATTAATTTTTTTATTCATTTAAGTAATTTTTTATCTATTTATAGCTATGTGTTAATGACTAATGCTTCACACTCACATTACAGCAGCCGCATAAACTATAGGCTTAAACAATCATTCCTGGCTCCTTGAATGGAAATCTGTTATGTGCCAGTGTCTAAAATTAAAGGCCAGAAGCTTCAATAAGTTTTAGAGATAGAACACAAAAAGCTAACTCTTTGTGTCATGTGTGTGTGTCATGAATTAAATGCTGAATAGTGGGCCGCTGACTTTTAAAGCATTTTGGGAGGGGCAGTTACAAGAACAGGGTAAATTAGCGTGGAGGCGTGAAGTACAGGAAAGAAATTATTTGATTCTGAGAGGTGAGAGGAAGAATGGGGAAAAGAAGGAGTGGAAATTAATTAATCGAGAATGAACTGTCAAAAGTGGTACAAATATTGCATTATTCTAACACAGACATGAACTTTTAATACATTCACAAATCTGCTTTACTCTTGTTTAGGGAGTTACTATTACTTAAGCTTTTACAATTCTGTAATATTTAATAGAAAGTCATCTACTTTTTTAATCAATTTGTGGTATACGTAGTTACATTCAATTGTGTGGAATGTCTGTAAAACAAGATACTTTTCTTTTTCTAATATAATCACACTAAGTTAAAATGTTATATGTTAAATGTTATACTTTTCAAACACTATATTCTATTCCAGAAGGTACAGTACTGATCAATGCAGTTTTAATAAGTTGTTGTTGAAGTAACAGTTAATTTACGATGACGTATATGATAGATGGTGAACATGATGTTTAATGCATTCAAAATTATTATCATATGAGTCTTTGTGAATTATCTGTTACTACAACAACAACTTATCAGAACTGCATTAATATAAACCTGTCAGAACTGCTGTTATAGAAAATAAATCAATGCCTTCTGGCCAATCAGAATGATTGCAAAAGCGATGTTTAAATGAAGCATTTTGTAGCATTATCATTTATTTAATTTAGAGCCCAGTGCGACTGAAGGAACCTCTCAAAAAGCGGCTTGTCCAGGAACACGAGAGCGACCTGCTATAGGAGTGCGCAGGGGACCGAACCAAATTAAGGACAGGAGGAGGAGGCATCAAAGAAAGATGCTGGGAAAGAAGGGAGAAGAGCGGAAGACCAAAGCACTGCAAGTTTACACCAAACTGCAAGACGGAAACAAACCGAGTGAGCCCAGCAAGCCGAGAAGCTGCTCCAGGTTTGAGGACTGTAAGTAAAAATCTTGTAATGATGCTAACACGGCTAACAAAACCAAGTAAAGTTTGAACACATCTGAAGAAGTGATGATCTCATAATTTATTTCTCCTTTTTACTTTATATTATAAAATTACCAGCTAGGTGCTACCTAGTTAAGTCATTGTCTAGGTTGTGTTCAGCAACCACACTTGTTTAGAAATAGTGTTTCCCTAATTAAAGCGACCTAATTTTAGATTTTGTTCCATTTGAACATGTTTGAAATTTTAGTATCCTAGAATACTATACGTCACCTTATTTATAACATAAATTTAGCTGGAGTTGTAGTGCAAAAATGTTAATGATACTGATTATGACCATAATGCTACAAGTTTTTTGAGCAAAAATAAATATGTACAAATTTAGAAACAAGCAAGTAATTACACAAATGTGTTCCACAAATATTAACACACTATTCAATGAACTGTACTCACAATGAAGTGATTTGACAAAACTTTATTAAAGAATGACACATTTAATCTAATTAGATTAGATATAAATATCTAACTTTATATAACTATAGGCTATATAGTTATTGACCCCTTACATACAATAGTTGAACTAGGAATAAGCTGTTAATCCACATTGGTATTAACAAGGAATTTCATGAAAACTTTTTTTTCAAGCCCACCTAGCTTAGTTATATACTATAAACAATAAAAATGTGGCTTTTTAAAAATTTCCTTTTATGTAAGGTTTTGAGCTTATTAGCTCTTATATTAGCATTGTTAGCGTTGCAATCCACAGGATGGTCCTTTTCAGCTATTTGTAAGCCAAGATATAACACCATAAACAAGTGAAAGTTGGCTCAGTGCTTTTGTTCTAATATACCTGATTGGTTGGCCGGCCATTCCAACAATTCAAAACTGTTCGCTAAATCTGCATCCTGCTTCAATGATAAAATACTTCATCACTATTGAGGTTTAATCTTGTTGTTAAAAGTAATAATAATAAAAAAATACCATGATTAACCCCACTGCACAGGGTGCATACTGCCATGTTTTCACTTTCCAAAAAGACTACAATAGGGATCAGAGTGAAGAAACATTAGGGAGTGTCTCAAAAAGAGTCAGCTAGCAAAAACAGCGAAAAGAGGAAATAAAATAAAACTAATAAAATAAAATGAATGAAAAGTTTTTTTTTTTTAATGTTTATGCTGAGACTATGGTTTAAAGCCTTATTTTCTTTCTTATATAGTGTACACATTTCTCAGGTTGTTTGTAATACTATTTTTAATTACTACTGCTTATTTAATTAACAGTTAAATATGAGTTTTAAAAAACAAATTACACCTACTGTATTACACCAGCACTAAATCTCACCAGTGTAATCACACACCTTCCTGCTCCATTGTTTATCTTGGATCCCACAGCTTTGCACTTTTTTTTAATTAGCTGTGCTCTGAAGTGGCGTCCTACTCTCTTTTTCAATTTTTCAAGGGTCTGACTGGTTAGTAGGGGAGCGCTGTGTTCCCCCATCCCTCTTTTTTTGTGTGATTGGACACGTTTAGTGAAGGTCAAGGTGAAGGGGTGGAACAAGGTCAGTGGAGGTCACGGGGGGTGGTGGGTGGTGGGTGTTCATGTGTGAACGTGGGGCCAGTGGAACAAAAGGCCTGATTGGGCAGGTTCTCTCTAGCCCCTTAATCAAGCGAGAGATGAGGAAGCGTGCAGCTGTCGTTCACATGAAGTAGAAGAGTGGCACTTCTTTGTGGAATTTTTTTATGTGAATGGCCATTTAGGTTTTTTTTTTCTACGCATGGTGTAAATTTGTGCACAAGGTCACTTTATGTAACTGTCCCCAACTGTGTGTGTGTGTGTGTGTGTGTGTGTGTCTATCAGACGTCTCTGACACTTACAAACCTGGCTCCTCATTAGGCAGTGAAAGGCCCTAATTGGACTTAATTAGTGCACCATTTTCCAATAATAGTGCGCAAAAAATGCAACACATTAATAACAAGTGTTTAAGAAAAAAAAAAAGGTTTTTCCTCTTCCTCTTCATTCCCTTAATAAAAAAAGATCAACTTGAGGACCAGAACATTTTTGATTTCATTTATAATAAACGTCTTCCGTTGGCATTTTCACTCTAGTTACGTACGTTTACATTTACATTAAAGCTTTTAGCAGACACTCTTATCCAGAGCAACTTACATTTTTATCTCACTGTAACCCTGAGCAGGTGGGTCGTAAGGGCCAACAGTCTTAACTTGGTGGTGCTGGGGTTTCAACCTGGAATCATAGTAGTAGTAGTAGTAGTAGTTCTTAACTCCTGTGCAACCGGTTATCATTTTTCCTACGTTACCCATGATGCCATTCTCCCTGCTCACCTGCAGCAGCCAGAACAACATACCAGGAACTATGATTCCCAACATGGACACTCCGCATACGGAGGTATAAGTAAAACTCTTCAACAGTGAGTCTTGGTTGAAGTATATGGTCTTGTCAAATCCTTTAAGACTGTACAGTATACCAAGCACTTTATATTATCACTTTCTGATTATTTGATTGTATAAACATTATAATGAATTTGGATTATGTATTCAGGATTGTCTATGATGTACTGTTTGTAAATTGAATGACCTACTGCTCCCAGATTTTCTTCCTAATGTTGTCACATCTAATTCCCACCCATCATTAGCGCACTCCCACATTAAGGCTACTACCACCAGTCAAAGAAGGCTGAAGAACTGCTCGCTTAAATACCATTGGAAATGGTGTAACACTACGTAACGCTATCTGTTCCTTCGGCTTACCTGAGCTCACAGACGGGCCATGATTGACTGTAGATCTGAGATTAATGTAAGAGCACTAAGTGCCTCCCATCTCTTCCCTCTGAGAGAGCTCTGCCATCAGACTGCGCGAGACTGCAGCATCACTTGGGATTCAAACCTGTGATCTCCGGATGATAGGGGAGCACTTTACCGCTGGGCCACTTGGGACCTAAAAGTGTGTTCTTACTGACGATTGTGTCCTCCCCTTCCCGCTGCATAACAGATTAAAACACTTGCGTATTTGCTTGTAAGCCCGTAGATCGATAATGTTGTAGAGAATAGAGAATGTTCTCTTCCAGATGTTTGAGTCCAGTGTCTGGATCTACTGTTTGAGATTTTTTTTTTTCTTCTCTAACTTAACTAGTGCTGCCAAGTGAACGAGATAACAATGCTATTGTCATGCGCACAACCTGTAAGTCCAACACTAATGGATACATCACTAAATGCATCTCAAATCTTTTAAATTGCGCAGGTTAAATTGGGTGATCTGTGAGTACGGGTCTGGGAGAACGTGACTCACAGAAAGTGTGTGTGTGTGTGTGTACCTGAGCTTCCTGCCATGACTCATGACTGCCATGAGAGCAGATGAATGTCGGTGATGATTGAGAACACCTGGACTGCCCTACCCTAGCACACACACATACACACACTTACACACACACACACACATATATAGAGTGATGTGCATGCAGTTGTTTGCTCTGCTGTTGTCACATTGCATAAAAGCTGGAAAGTTGAATATGTGTGTTGTAGTGTACAGAGTCTTTATGAGAACTGTGTTTGCTAAGTTTTTATGGATTTTATGCATGTGTATGTGTGTGTGTGTTTACCATCAGAACAGAATGACTGAGTAAACAAACAAGCCTGGCTATTGACAAGCGTCAGCCATAGAACACTATGCACTCGGCATTCAAAGCGAAAGCAAAGCCAAGAGATTCTGTCAAAGAGTCCATTATACAGCGTCTGAACAGCGCCGGCGTTTCCTCAATGGCCTTATTAATGGCACAATGTCAAGGAGCGGCGCAGAAATAATGCCACATGATTTGTGCTTTGTGAAGTTATCGCTGCACATCGCCGGTTTGCACAGATGATTTGGCTTTTTTTGTGAAGTTATCAGTAGGGATCAGAGTCCAGCACCAGCATTTGTGAGGGATTGTGGCCTCTCTCTAAAGTGTGTGTGGGTTGTGTGTGTATGGGGGGGGGCCAGCCAGCAGGAGGTGTGTGGTGCCCGCGTGTGTCTTTGTTTGTTTTCTCTCTCCTTTTCAGGGAAAGTGAAGGGGCGGAGCCACGTGCCCACCATCCAACAACACGCTTCCCTCAGAAGGGTTGCCAAATGTTGCGTCCTTTCACCAACACCTCAAAACAACCCCGTTACCTAGAGACCAGAAAAAGGGGCAAATATTTATTAGATACAGTAAGCACTTCAGACTTCAGGTTGACGCATGGGTTGTCATTTCTCGGTGCAGTGACTTTATAGATATTATATGGGTGCTGATGATTTTTTACATGTGTCTGTGCTAACGGCTTACCAACACAAGGGCTGTTCAAGTCAAAGCGGGACTTCTGATTGTGTGAAGAATAACAGAACAAAGTTATGAGAGTAAAAACTCTGTATATTTCTCTATATAATCCCCTGTTACACTAATGCACTAATCCCAGTGTTTCACTAGTGCTTGGACACCATCAATGTAGAAAGTCTTCTCAGAACTTCCAGAAACTCCTGTAATGCCCCAAACATGTAGAAACGGCTTGGAGTGAGGTCAAGACTGTACGGGTTGATGTGGCAAGAACTCCAAACTGAGTCCCTGTAATGTGCAGTGGTGTTGGTGAATGATTGTGTGTACAGTTCCCACAGACAGATGTGTCTTTTCCACAAGTTATCCATCGATCAGGCGTTCCACTCATTCAATGTTCACGGGAACAAATGCAGTGAGCTCTGAGCCTCCTCTGCCAGGATCATCATCCACGGACGTACAACCTTCTTTAAAACATTTGCACCTTTGCAATTCTCTCAAAAAAAAGTCTCATCACCGTACTGCGCTTAAAGTCTTCTGTAAATCTCAGTTGCTTTTATGCCTTCGTTCATCATAAGGTTCATTACAAGTTCGACTTGAACGCACTTTATAGTAAGAAGAGCACACTTGCATGTGAAATATTGCTAGTGCTTATTAGCAAAATAAACGCTAGCATCTTCCTTTTATTGAAAAAAAGGTAAATGTTCATGTCTGAATGTACGTACGGGTTTCACTCAGCTCTTAAGTCTGATAAATTAACCAGATAAATTCACATAGATTAGTTAACATTGTAGATTAATTTCAGTTTATTTAGCCGTTTATGTTAACTTGACATTGTTAGCTTGCTTGCAAGGGACCTAGCCAGGTTTTAAGCTAATTATATAACACACTGTCAGCAAACCTGAAAACTCTGTTCAGATGCGGTATGAAGAGTTGATTAAGAAATATAGCAGAAGGTCAGAATCATCAAGTTCAAGGTATGAAATTAAAGTTTATGTTTTGTTAGCAACAAGCTAGGCAGCTAAGATTAACCCAGAAAGTTTTTTTTTTTTTTTCTTTAAAAGTAATGAAGTGATGATTTGTTTTACTGCATCTGTGGTTATTTTGACTAGTTTGGGGGGATTTATTTCTTAAAAGAAGCAAAATTCTTTGAACAATAAACAACAATTTCAGAAAGATTTGGCTAGAAATAAGCTTAACATTCTTTCATTTGGTTTGTTGTAAACTTAGGTTAAGAAATTATGGAAAGTTTTAGCTAGATTCAAGAATATGAATAAAATCGAGGATCACAACAATGTCTTTACTTTTATACATAGGAATTCCAACAAGCGTGTCGGTTTCCTTTGTTGTTGTTGTTGTTGTTTTGCTAATCAAGGGTTAAAAAACATTTTTAAAAAGTTAAATGTTTTAGATCAACGCAGCATTACACAGCTAGCATAAATCCCCAGAATACGGTATCCCAGAATGGTAGTGTGATTTTAAGGAACTGTAGATAAATGTGACTAGAATCAAGAATATGTCACTTGCTAATATTTCATTTTTTGCAGTCACCTAATCAGCTTTATCATTACAGAAAAAGTATTTTTCCCTTGTTCTCTTTAAAGTATGTACACTTCTGATTTCTTCCTGTTTCCTGCCCCTCACCTCGCACTTAGACCTCTAACATGCCGAAGGTTTGGCTATGATAGTTTACGTGTACCCAGGCTCCCCACCCCTGACTGTGTGCCTGTACCTGAGCAGTTATAGGGGAATGTTTTTTTTAAGTTTGTTTAGCCACACAGAGACCCATTAATCATTCTTACATAAAAAAAAAAACATCTAACTTAATATATGACCCAGTGAGAAACAGGTGTAGATGGTGAGAGATGATCAGGCTGGTGATTAGTATACTGGTGATGCTGATGCTGGAACAGACGAGAGGGGAAATGAGGTCGCTGCTGAGGCTGGTACATCAACAACCGATTCTTTATTATAACGCAGTAAAACATTTGTTTTTGTTTCTTTAATTTAATCTACACAATTTAATTTAACATGAAGAAAAAAAGACTTTTGCACAGGACTGTACATCTATGTGACTGTAGCTTTAAATTTGGATCCTGGTGAATGCAGCAGGCTGTGAGTGGGCCATAATGGTCTGAATCATCATGTAAAGGCAGAAGTCAGGATGTGTCTATGGAAAAACCACACACCCAGAGTTAATCTCCGTTTTCATCATCTATGGCTATTTTTATTAAATCTATAGTTTAACATTAAGGCTACTGAGACTACTGTCTACACAACAGCCTACACCATCCAATTATCCATTTAGTACACTGACTATCGTAGTTACGTTTCTGTTTGTTTTTCAGTTTTAGCACTTTTCTTTAAGGAATTAGAATGTCGCCTATAAAGAAACTAGGACACACACAAACACAAAACAACGTAATTAAAGTGTGTCCCTGTTAATAGAGCATTAGATGCAATTTTCTATACATGACAATGATGATGATGATGATGATGATGAGCATAAACAAAGACAAGCATAAATCAGGAGCAAATATAAAGAAAAGAAATGACTCCAAAAATATGTGTGTGTGTGAGAGAGATGTAAGGTCAATCAAAAGTAAGTGCAATTGAGTGCAAAAATAAAAAATTTACAACTTGATTTGTAAGAAGGGAAAAAAAATGTAAATAAATAAATAACCCTCTGAGAGATGTAAGCATTGTGCGTTGCATTGTGCATTGTGTTGTAATATCATGAATTACTCATGTGTGTTTGTATGTGTGTGTGTGTGTGTGTGTGTAGCATAAGTGTATTTGGATTCTGAGATGCTGAACATAAGGTGAAAGTGAGCACATCCCATCATCATCATCCTCCTCCTCATCTTCATCCTCATCATCATCCTTGCCTCAGAGTCACTCTTTCTGAGGTTTCTTGATTAACATTTTCTGCTAGGCTTCACACCAAAGAGCCTAACCCGTGCACAGGCCCGGGGTGTGGAAGAAAGCAGGAAAAAAAAAAGCCATCAGAAGCTGGAATGGAATCAGATAAGGCTATCAGGCTGGAGGATTTAGCCTCACGCCTTTGTGCCCCCTCCACCCCAACCCTGCTGACCCGCCTGGGCTTCCTCCCTCAATCTCTCACTCCACTGCACCTTTTGTTCTCCTGATTTTCCAACAGAAAGCTTTCCCCGACACACTCACACACACACACGCACGCACGCATACACATCCACACACAAACAGCGACTGGTCGGGCAAGAGAGAGACAAGCTTATTGTGGAAAGGGGGAGAGCTACACACACAAGCGACGAGAGCGTGATAGTCAGGCACTGTTGACTTTTCCGGTGATGCAAACATGAGTAAGAGTATAGAGCGCATTAAAAAAGGGAAACGTATCCCAAATTCCTGCCTAATACACACTTGGTGATAAAACCAGGAGGAATTTATGTCCTTGAAGCTGATTGGTCAGCATCGGAATTTAAATTATGGGTTTATATTAAAGCATTCGTAACTGCTTAACTGCTTTAAGATTAATTCTAACTACAAACAGGGAGAAACTTCATGTTGCATTTGAATTCAAAGAACATTTATTATAACTGATGAATCGGTGTAAGAGTTTAACTCAGTAGGGAGCAAGGACGCAATCATTTCTAAAAAAAAATCTTTTTTCTTTTCTTTAACGGAGACGTAGAAGAGCACGGCACCTGCGTAAGAGCCAGATGTATGAACGGAGGAGTGTCAGGACTGGAGGAAGAGCTGACCCGATCTGATAAAGAACACGACACAGGGAGGGAGAAAGGAGAGAGAGAGAGAGAGAGAGAGAGGGAGTGGGTTAAAAAGAAAATCGAGAGCGTCTGCATACCCCCCATTCTTTTTACGGAATCCCAATGTGGATCAGTGCAATGATCCGAACACATCTCTCTCTCTCCCTCTCCCTCTCTCTTCGTCTTTTCTCCTTCCCCATTGAGCAAGTCTGCCAGAATAGATTTCAAGCTAAATCCGTCCGCTGCTCTGGGACCGGCCACACGACGCCATGGCTGGTGCTCGTCCCCGGTTATTTGCAAACAGATGTGCGTCTCGGGGCTAAAGGGTTTTTGATCAATCAAGCCTTAACAAGTCAAGTTGACTAGATGCGAATGTAGCTCTTTGCATGTAAAAGGCGAGAAGCCGAGGTTTGATTAAGAGTAAGCAGATAAATGGAAGATTGAAGCGGCCCCCTGTGAACAGAGAGCAGGCCCGCTGGACCCCGGGCTTTAAATCCACACTGATAGCAACTCTGTCATTGCTATTCTTCACCCTGGCCTCATGAATGGACTCATTATTCAGTGGATTCTCTCTCTTTCACACTCTATCTCTCTCCCTCTCCCTCTCTCATCTCCTCAATCGGACTGGCAGCAGCTTAAAACCCAGCCTCTCTTAAGTTTCTCCCTGCATTTCCCCCCTCTTTTCTCTATAACGGTCGACGTTCTGCAATCTGCCCCGGCTTTAATCTGGACATTTTTGATTTTCTTCCAGCTCACTGATATTTGATCCTATTTGTTTCTCTCTCTCACTCTGACACACAAACACAACAGCATCTCCATCTTTCCCTTATCCCCTCTCTCTGTCTCTCCCTCTTTCTCTCTCCATCTCTGTCCCCGTCTCATTTTCACGCTTTGATTTTTTTACGGCTCAAAGGGTCCCAGTGGAGTGACACAAATGATGGAGGCGACCTGTCCATGTGGACCTGCTGCCTCTCAGTGTGATGATGAACAACAGAGAGGAAAAGCTACAGAATATAACCTGTTACACGAGAAATGTATTGTAACTACTGTTATAGGTATGTTTGATATAGGTATATAGATGTCACCTTGAATTGGACTCTTTTAGTCAAATGAATGAGGATGTATTTAGCTCATTCACTACAACATAGCTCGACGAGACCCTGCTGTGCTCACGTTTTCTCTTGGTCTACATATACGTCCTCATACAGGGAGTGTTGAATTTTACATTTTTGCCAAACTGCTTCTTAGGAAATACACATACAAGTACTTAATCATAGGAACTTTATGGAAAACCCTTAGGTTTGGTGTAGTACTGAGCAAAAATACAGAGACTGTAAAGTTGGAGATTAGATGCTTTTATGTATAGTGGAAAGGTTTTTCAAAGTTTTTCACCATAAACAGTATATATATATATATATATATATATATATATATATATATATATACTGTTTATATAGTTGCAAAAATTATTATTAGTAGTAGTATTATTAGTAGTAGTATTAAAATATTAGTTGTAGATGTACATTTGTAATTGTTTTTAATAATATAAATTAAAAATATATTATTGCACCAATTATTATTATTATTATTATTATTATTATTATTATTATTATTATTATTATTATTATTTTGTTGTAGGTGTTAATGTTTAATGTTTCTTAATTGTTTAAATTTAAATTAATTTAAAATATATAGTCATTAAATTTTGTTAATATAAATTATAAATAATATGAGAATAAATGGGAACTGGCTTTGACTTGATTTAAAAAAAATCCACATATGCAAATAAATAAATAATAAAAAAAATTAATTACCATTATTATTATTATTATTATTATTATTATTATTAGTTTTTGTGTTATAACATGTTATTTGACATAGTGTATAGATTACTAAAAGAATTCTCAGTCCTGCTGTTTGCCATAAACACTATGAAGCTGTATACTAGTACACACATTTATAATATAAGAAAATAATAAGATTCTCATTTTGGATACAGTATATGTGACCTCCACTAATCTCATAGACATCTAAAAGTTCCACATCTCTACTTAGTCCATAGTAACGCGGTCCTTTCAGCTTTCACTCAGGTGTAAGTTGTGGTGTTGTAGTTGTGTATGTGTGTTGTTCTTTAGGAGGAGCCGAGCGAGGGGAAACTAACTGTATCAAAATATTTTTTTTTACCTTACTGCCAAAATGTTTAGAACAAATGCCTGATACATAAACATGTTTTCTCATTGACACTGTCTCGTTGACTCTGTGTTACCGATTCTATCTCTTCATGCAGTTGATTTCCTGGCCAAGTACTGCATTATCAGTCCTGAGAAGCTCGCCGCATACAGACGTGCTTTTGAAGCTGTACGTGAGAACCACATCACACTCCATCTTAACCACAACCTCAGATCCAAACTGAAACAAACTTCTGTCTCTGATACGATTGTGTACAATTCATCTTTTTTCATCACTTTTGCTCCACAAGTGATTTCAGGCTAGCATTTGGTGTATGATACCATGTGTCAGTTTTACCAGCCAATCAAATTCCCGACATTAGTCCCGCCCTATAAACGTATGTTTTTTTTTTCTCTTTAAAAATACGTCAAACTTTTAATTTGTAATCTCAGGGTCACACTTTAAAAAATAAAAAAAAAATTATTATAATCACTAATTCAATAATAACCAAAACATGATGTTTAATCCAACACGGACAGAAACATGACTAAGTGCAAAAGTTTGCATCCCCTATGTGTCATAAGTGAAAAGTTTACAAATTGGCAAATGAAACGTCGGTGTATCGTATCACAAAATAATCTAAAATCTTTATCCTGCTCAGGATAAGCTGTACCTAGATCATGGGTTCATTGTTCCTTATCTCACCACCATCTCACGCTGCACTACACACAACGCCTGAGACAATCAGATTGACAGTACAACATTATTTTTCTAGCCAGAATCATTAGCATGCACTGATGTCAGAAGATCTTTTCAGAATCAGAAAAACACAGGTATGATAACAGAGCAAGATAAAGCGTTTGTAATGTTGTAATGTGTAATGCTATTACTGCTTAGTGGTTAGTACTGTCGCCCATAGTGTGTGAATGTGTATGTGTGTGTGTGCCCTGTGATGGATCGTGTATGTGTGTGTGTGCCCACCCTCATCCTGGGTGTACCCTGCCTTATGCCCTAAGTCTCCTGGCATAGGATCCCTGCCCCCCACGACTCATACAGGATAAGAACACATTACATTTGCAACTTTATAAAGTTTATTTCTTTTGGTGGATAAATTATAAAATGTTGGCTTCTTCAATTATTACATATGGGGGATGCAAACTTCACATCAATCACAAAACAATTATATTTGTCACTCTGTTTGGTTGTATTGTTTTCTTATAGTCTACATTAATGCACCATATTTATCGATATATATTGCTATACTTTATTATATTTATAGATAGATAGATAGATAGATAGATAGATAGATAGATAGATAGATAGATAGATAGATCACCTCTAAAGATAAAAATCTATGAGATAGACTGCTTATATATCAATGTCTTCTATTTTATAATTAAATTGTGAGCTGATGAAACTATTTTTTTTCTGATGATGAAATAATGTTTCGGTGGATAAAAGTAATAATTATCTCTGCAGGTGGACAGTGATGGTGACGGTTACCTGTCGTGTTTTCAAGTCCTGCTGGCTCTAAAGGAGATCATTCCTCCAGAGCTGCTGACTGAAGAGGAGGAAATCTATGTGTACAGGGTCCTGACATTTTAAATTGTATTACACACAGTCATGGCCATAACTGTTCAAAAATAAAGTAAAAGAAAAGTATTGCTTTAACACATGTTTTGCTATACACATGTTTATTCCCTTTGTGTGTATTGATACAAAATTCAAAAAAGGGAGGAATAAAAGCAAATTTGACATCTCCAAAAATGGGTTGGACAAAATTATTGGCACCCTGTTAAAATTGTGGATAAATAAGATTGTTTCTCCTTTGGGGTAAGTAACAGGTGTGGGCAATATAAAAATCACACCTGAAAGCAGATAAAAAAAGAGAGAGGTTCACAGGACAACAGGACAACAGAAAGAGGAAAAGAGAACTGTGTAAGGACTTGAGAACCAAAACTGTGCAAAAATATCAACAATCTCAAGAGTAAGTCCAAAGTCCATCTCCAGATATGTATCTAATGTACCTGGTCAAGGACGGAAGAGAAAAATTTATGAAAGGTTGCAACGCAGGATAGTCCGGATGGTGGATAAGCAACCAAACAAGTTCCAAAGAAATTCAAGCTGTCCTGCAGGCTCCTTCAGGGAGCATCAGTGTCAGCGCCAACTATCCGTCGCCATTTAAATGAAATGAAGCACTATGGCAGGAGACCAGGGAGACCCCAATGCTGACAGAGACATAAAAAAAAGCAAGACTAGAGTTTGCCAAAATGTACTTGAGTAAGCCAAAATCCTTCTTGTGGACAGATGAGACCTAGATAGAGCTTTTAGGTAAAGCACATCATTCTACTGTTTACTGAAAACGGAATGAGGCCTACAAAGAAAAGATCACAGTACCTACAGTCAAATATGATGGAGGTTCAAAGATGTTTTGGGGTTGTTTTGCTGCCTCTGGCACTGGGTGCCTTGACTGTGTGTAAGGCATCATAAAATCTGAGGATTACCAAAAGATTTCGGGTCGCACTGTAGGGCCTAGTGTCAGAAAGCTGGGTTTGCATCCGAGATCTTGGGTCTTCCAGCAGGACAATGACCCCAAACATACTTCCTAAAGCATCAAAAAATGGATGGAAGCATCCAACAAGCGAGTTCTGAAGTGGCCAGCAATGAGTCCAGATCTAAATCCCATTGAACACCTGTAGAGAGATCTTAAAATTGCCTTTGGGAAAAGGCGCCCTTCCAATATAGGACACCTGAAGCAGTTTGCAGAGGAAGAGTTTTTCATAATTCCGGGTGAGAGTTATAAGAAGCTTATAGATGGTTATAGGAAGAGACTGATTTCAGCTATTTTTTCCAAAGGGTGTGCAACCAAATATTAAGTTAAGGGTGCACACACAATCATTCGCCAGCACCACTTGCACATTACAGGAACTTGGATGGAGTTATTGCCATGTACAGTCCTGAACTTCAAGCCATTTCCACATGTTTGTGCCAGGAGTTCCTGGGAGGCCAGATTTGAACCAGGCAGTCTAATCTTGATGGTGTCCAAGCACTAGTGAAACACTGGGATAAGTTCATTAGTGTTGCAGGGGATTATATAGAAAAATAAAGGGAGTTTTACTTTTGCACAATAGCTGTTTTCTGTACAATTAAAAGTCCCAGTTTGACTCGAACAAGGTTAAACGTATCCAGTAATTTCCATTAGATGAATAATAAACCCGCTTCTCTTTAAAACAGTCATATGACTCAGTTTCTAATCATGTGCACAGTGAGAGCGTGGCTAATCTGACCATGCCATGGTAGGACATTACAATCTTAGGAATATATATCGTATATATTATAGTATAGTTAAAAATTATCCATCCCTTTGATTTTTTTTTCCCCTTGCAGATTTTAGAGCTGGTTGATTTCAGCGTGACTGAGGGTCTGACAGATTTGCGTCTCTTCGCCGTCATTGCCAGTCTGGCACAGAAAATAGCCACTCTGGAGTGAGTATCCTGAGTCAACTACTGATACACAACCCCCTCCGGAGCAAAACATACAAGAGTGTGAGTCTGTCTGTGTGTGGGATTGAACGAGCTTGTGTGTGTGTAAAATGTGGTCTTTTGTATTGTTATTATGTGTGGCAAATGTCTGTCTTGATATATGTATGTGTATGTGTGTGTGTGTGTGTGTGTGTGTGTGTGTGTGTGTGTGTGTGGGTATGTGAGTGACCCTGAGCAGTTGACTGGGCGGTCGGTTCAGTAATGCAATGTGCATTAGAGTGATGAGGTTGTGCGGCGAGCCTGGATTACAACCCATATGCCAGAGATTCCCACACACAGACTCTTTCTTTGGTTGCTGTGTTTTATGGGCCCTTAAGTGCTTCTGGGTCCTGCGGGTCATGTGAGAGTGTGTATGAGGTTGAGTGTGTGTGGCTAAGAATCATTGACTTGTGTTATGTGTGGATGCATACAGTTATTTTGGCCAGCCATCAAGAAAGTGTGAGAGTGTGGGGTGGGTGGGTGTATATATTATATACTGTCTGTCTGTCTGTCTGTCTATCTATCTATCTATCTATCTATCTATGAGTGTGTGCGTGTGTGTTTTGGGGTCATGCACAAAGTGCTTTGTGAGTTTAGCTCTTTGACCATGCTCAAGAAGCAGCCATTAAACAAATGAAAAGGAACAAGTGTGTTTCTATACAAAGGCCACAATAGTGACAGTTACATTGTCTCTTTTTATAAACCTCCGCTGAACCCAGATATAGATTTGACCCTGGTCATAGTGCCGACTTGTGCTCGTTAATTAAAAAAGAACAATCTTTCTGTACATGCTTTATAACTGTGATATAACTGCGCTTGAGGATCTCAAAAATAATTCACTTGGCTCACAAAAATGCTTCTTTCACATTTTGAGTGCAAATAAATGTAATCTCTTAAGCTTTTTTTTAAACCCATTCTACCTTCCCAAGATAAATTCCTAAAAGAGGAAATTGTGCCTGGACAATAAAGTAATTCTAACTGATATGATTCTCATTCGGATTCGGATTCTAATTCTCTGTTTCACAAACACAAGCGATTCTGATTCTCATTGTAATTCGGATCCTATTTCCCCGTTCACAAACGCACGTCAAATTGATTCTGATTCACATCCTAATTTGTCATACTGAGTTTCATAAACAAACACAATTCTGGTTCACCTTGTGCCTCTGATTTCCATTTCTTGGCTTCACAAATGCGTGATTCTGATTCCGATTCACATTTTGGTACTGATTCTAAATCTGGAATTCACAAACACTCTTAATTCCCGATTCTGATTTGCATTCGAAACACACATGTTTATGATTCTCATTCACATTCTATCTCTATTTCTCGGTTTACATAGAACACATGATTTAGATTCGGATTTTAATTCTCTATTTTGCATTTACACATAAATCTGATTCTGATGAAGTCTGGGTTTCAGAGGTGCACATGATTCTGATTCTCTCTGTCGCAAGCGCACACGATTCTGATAGAAATGTGTTTACCGTAAATAAGTTGGCTTAGTCACTTAGTCTTTCTTAATGCCCATTTGACCCAAAGACAGTCTTAATGTTTTACTGTGCAAACTGCTTGGTGCTGCTGCTTTGCGCACAGTAATTAGTTGTTAATTGGTTAATTGGTTAATTGCTTTGAATTGTTTGTGTTTTGGATAATAATTTTTTTTTATTATTTTATTGTATATTTATTTAATTTTTATATTAGGTCTGATTTGGTCTGATGAGGGCAAAACACTAAGTTCAATATAAATAAAACATGTATTACATATCTGTGATAGCGTTAGATGTTTGTACATTAATGCTTTAATATCAGATATAATGTAAAATAATTGTATTCTGGAATTTCTAAGGTTTATAATTGAAGTGATGTATGTACACACGTACCAATCATAGGTCAAAACATTGTTAAATCTGGCTGAATTATAAAAGCCAGGAGTAGTACTAAAGCATGAGATGCTTCTTATTGCTAAGATGAGCCAAATGATCTAACTGGCTAAAATGAGTCGCCTACCCATCACTAGTTTCTGACTCTATTTCCTACTTTAAAAACACACAAGTTTGATTCTGATTATAATAATGTCTTTCACAGACTCACATAAATCTGATTCTGATTTACATTCGGATTCTATTTCTCTCTTTTACAAACACACATGATTCTGATTCACGTTTTATTTTCTTTTGTTAATTGCTTTTCACAAACGCTTACGATTCTGACACAAGTTTTTTGACTGACTCTCAGCTACACAAGGGCTCATGATTTTGATTGAGTTAATTTGTCTTTCATAAACATGCACAATTCTAATTAACATTATGATTCAGACTCTACTTTTACAGGATTTGGCAGAAGCCCTTTTCCAGAGCAACTTAGATTTTTTTTTTTTTAAATCTCATTATAAAACTCAGCAGTTGAGGGTTAGGGGCCCACTAGTGAAAACTTGGTGTTGCTGTGGTTTGAATCTGGGACCTTCTAAACCGTAACGCAACACCTTAACCACTGAGGTACCCTGCTTTATTTCTCAGGTTCACAGACATGATTCTGATTCACATTCTAATTCTGATTCTCTGTTTCACATATATATGATTTTGTTTTTGATTTACATTCTAATTTTTCTCTCTCTCTCTCTCTCTCTCTCTCATAACTTAAAAGAGGCCCAATACTGAGCCTTGAGGAACGCCACAATAAACAGAGTGAAGGAAAGCAAAGTCTTCCAAATAGATCATGAGTACATCCTTCTTTGTAAATTGATTGCTCATCATTCTTTGCCAGATCTAAAGACCATAAATTGGTGTGCATGCATTAAATATGCAGATTGAGCAGATTTGACAGTTTTTAAATTGTCAAACACCCACCAAAAAAGACTAGCTCATTGTAAACAGCGCACGCTATTCTTATTATTCTGCTGCGAAACATTAACTGGGTCATTATTGCCGCCACGTTCAAACACACACACACACACACACACACACACACACTTCCTGGCTCTGATGTAACCATAAAAAAAACACAAGAGTCCGCCAAAATGTGGCCCATTACGTAAGCGTGAGGTCTCCTGGAGTTGGCAGTGGCGGGCATCCTAACAATAGAACTGGGTTAGAGCTACTATTATCCCCCTCTCGGGCTGTGCAGGGACTAGAGGGACACACACGAACACACACATCCACACTGCAGAGCAATTAATGATCATTAGCTGGCCTGTCCGTCCTCATTCTCGTCAAAAAAAACACCCCCCTCCACCTTCTATACAGAAGCAATTCTGCTCCCAGCATGCTCTTGTTGCAAAATGGGGCTGACCGTCGCCATGCCACACGCTGGACAGCAGAGCTCTGTCCCAAAATGAATGGCTTATGTCTTGGGGTAATTATCTTGTGTGTGCGTGTTTCGGTCAGTGACTAGTCACACTAACAACAAGCAACCCCCCATCCACCCTTTGCCATGCACTGGGGCAGTTTTTTATCGTTATCGTAGTGGGCTGGCCTTGTGTCCAGGATCTTTGTTTAGGGCCCAGGCCATGATGAGCAACCACAATGGGCTCAGAACACTTTACCATCAACGGCAACTGCTCATAACTCCCCCCCTTTCATTGAAAAGCTCCCCGCCAATATCAGCGCTAGTTATTATCCCGACTGTGTTTGGGATGTTCCGAATAAAATCTTTAATGGACGGCATGAAAGCGTGTTTCCTACCTATCCGATTGTATAATCAAGATACTCTAATGATGTGATTAAAGAAGATAACTACATTTTTTGCACTGAAGTTGCGTTTTTGCTACTGCCAATATTTTTGCCGTACCATGACTTTTCTTTGCTGGTTTCTTTTTTGGTTAGTTTTTAGATGTTAATTTAAAAAAAATGTAAATCCTAAAAATACCAACAATTCCAACTCATAAACAAATAATTATTTAACAATTTTCATGGTTTTTTTTTTGTTTTTTTCCGACAGCCAACCAAGTGTAAAAAAAAAAATCACACAATGTAAACCTGTTAAGTGTCTGAAAAAGGTGTAAAGCAATCCTCAAGTATAAATGTGCATGTTTTTTTGCTTGACAGACTCATCCGCTTGCTTTATATTGAAATATGAGGGGTGTTCAAGTCAAACTGGGACTTTGGTTGCGCAGAATAACAGAACACACTCTGAGAGTAGAAACTCTAATGCATATTCCTCTATATAATCCCCTGATGCACTAATGCACTTATCCCAGTGTTTCACTAGTGCTTGGACACCATCAAGGTAGAAAGTTCTTACATGACCGTAGCATGGCTCACATCTGAAACACTTTAACTAACTCCTTTAATGGCCCAAATTTGTTGAAATGTCTTGGAGCTAGGTCAGGAAGGCAAGGTTCTGCGACCATGTATGGGATAAGCAGTAAAGAAGATGAAGGAATAAATGACTTTCTTAACTCTCTTTCTGGTGCATTTCCGTTATTGAATTGTTTTTACAAAGCGTGATTTTTAAATGGACTAAAGACGCCTCCGTAGAGTTACTAATGCTTGTTTTTTCCTTGTATGTTTTTTTTCCCTCAGTGACTTCATGCGATCTCTCATTAGTAAGATGGATTTCAAGTCTTTGGAGATGAAGCTGTATAAGGCAAAGGTAATTTTTTTTCTCTCATTTTTGACATGTTTCATCCAAAAATTTTCTCATCCCAAATTTCTCTATCCCTCTCTCTCGGTCGGGGAGTGGAACTAATGCGGAGGGCTAATTATAGTGAAATAAAGACCGCTAAATGCTTTGAAGGGCAATTTGAAATGTAAAACTACCTGTGCACGAGCAAGGACCGAGAAGAGAAGAAGGGTTTTTTCGCTCTCCCTTCCACACTTCCTTTTCTCCTCTTCTCTCCTTTATTCACAGATTACAAGCGGTAATCTCATTAAAGTAGCCGGTGGTGTACGGCCGGTGCTATGCGCTCTGTAATCAGGCAAAGACACCCGGCTCGCCTCAGATGAGGCATATAGGGTGGCGATTGAAGAGCAAGGGCTGGTCGGACGTGCTGAACACAGAGGACCTGGAAAGGAGAGGAGACTTTGAAAGGCTGTGGCTAAAAAGGGGCCGCTGAGGGAAGTTGAGCCCCCACTGCCAGTTCTTAGGGTTAGTGGAGAAAAGGGCCGGCTAATTACAGAGCAAGCATGAGGCGGAATTGTTATTGGGAGGAGTGGAGAGTAGAGCAGGCATACTGCCAGGGGATTATAGGAAACACATACACACATGCGCACACACACCCTTAGTCATTGCCTTGGATGCATTTAACTGTGCAAACAGGTGCACTTACAGAAGAGCCAGAACAAGCTGCTGTAACTCGAGCCTCTTCAGACACACGTCTGAATGGGGGCACACACACACACACACACACACACACAGACAGGTAATAAACACATTAACCTCTTCTATCAAGCTTTCCCCTCTAACTTGTGATGAAATCACTATAAACACATTACCTATCTTTTTTTTTCTCCTTTCATTTAAATAAGCCAAGATATGATAAATGATGGGAGGCAATAATTCACACTTGAATGGTGGTATGGTGGCGTAGTGGCGTAGTGGTTGGCACTGTCACCTTGCAACTCCAGGGTCAAGGTTCGATCGATTTACGCCTCTGTGTTCTCCCCGTGCTTGGTGGGTTTCCTCATGGTACTCCAGTGTTCTCCCACAGTCCAAAGGCATGTAGATTAGGATGGTTGGCATTCTCAAATTGCCGGTAGTGTGTGAATGAGTGTATGAGTGTGTGTACATGTGCACATCTAGTGCAGGGTACACCCTGCCCCATGCCTGACATAGGCAAATAATAGAATGTTCTTGCGCAGTGTGAAAAGTAACGTTACCTCTGACATCACCTCTAACTGTTTTGCAGCAGTTGTTCCTGTTCCTGCTGGAAGGTCAGTCTGAGGGCACCGAGGTACCACAGGGTTGCATCAGTGCCGAACAACTGCTCGTAGAGCTGAAGGCAGGGGGCATCCGTGAGGAGCACGAGCAAGAGGTCAGACGCGAACTCCGGAGCCTTCGCTCCCTCGACCTGCTCGACTTCCTGGCGCACCTTCCCCTCTTCATCCTCATTCACAACTCCGTCATTGCCAATCCACTTGACGATTCCAGCAACCTGTAACAATAACACAAAAGCTCGGTCGTGTTTAAAAGGCAGACGCTATGTTGTACGCTAGCTATCTTGTCAGCCGCTACGCTACCAGTCAAAAGTTTGTACAACCCTGCTAATTCCATGGTCTTTTCTGATGTTTATTTCTTTCTACACTGTAAAAATGATGCTGAATGCATTTATCCAAGATAAGCAATAATCTCCTTTAAACAGTGATATTGAGATGTATCTGCTACTTATGCTCTGTAAATCCTTTATATCGGCTCTAACCTGAGTGATATTAGTTGTTATTAATCATAATTGTTTGTTAATGGGTGATTTCTGAGGCTCTAAATAAACTTCTCTTCTGCAGCAGAGGTGAGTTTTGGTCTTGCTTTAATCAGATTCATTAGATCACAGATCACTGACATGAAATGAACATGTTTTGCGCCAATAGAAAACAATAGCCTGTGAAACTTAATGTAATGTGAATAAATGTGAAAATCAATAATTTGTTTGTCCCATTTTTCTTCTAAAGGTCCATTGGTGCACATATGAAAACTTTTTTTCAATGACATCAGGACTGCCTAATAACAAGAAACAATTAATGGGCATTTATTCATTACTTGCAAAGTCTTGCCAATCCCTGTTTTTGCATAAATTCCGAGTCTTTTTAGTTATTGATTGTTTTTTGGTGTCTTGCTTGTTTTTGGGAACTTTCTTGAGATTCCCCTTTTAAACTTGTTGAATAATTGTTTCTGTTTGGACCTCTGGCTCTGTGGTTTCACTTTGTGATATTTATTATGATATTACATCTCTTCTAAATGAATCCTTACTCTTTACTGTTGTAGACAAATATGTGTTCTGAGTGCATATCAAATATGGTTGTCACCAAACTTTTTCTGACATATTGCAAACTCCAAACAAGATGTGTTGGTTCATATGTTGTCTCCGTGTCCATGTGAGTTTCCTCCAGATTTTCCAGTTTAATCCCAGGTCCACCATGATCCTGACAAGGATAAAGCACTTGATGAATAAATATCCATAGCAACCCCATTTTCAGAGAACCCTCAGCCATGTTGAGTACTCTTGAGGAATCCTTTTTAATCCTGATTTCAAACATGGTGGTCAACACTAACCGATGATCTCTAAGAACCATGATTGCACAAGTTTAGATTACATACAGTATGACATCCACACACACAAACACAATAATGGGAGAGATTTTCCATACTCCATGGAGCTGAGTAACTGTACCTCAGGAAGTGTCCAGCATAGTGAGAGTGCTGTCTGTGGTCCTGAACATGTTCAGCTTAAAAGCTCTCTGCATCTCTTTCAGAAGACTTTATTTTCTGAATGTCTCACTGTACTGTAGAGGAAATTAATAATGCATGGCTACTGTAGAACTGGTAATGATATGTTTTTGAAGTGGACAAACAAGGACATTGAGATCTTTCTGTAAAAAAATAATTGCTAAGAAAGAAAGATGGACAGGAAGCTTTGACAAACGGTGCAAAAAGAGTGCACCATTCGAAAAGAGAACATTTGTATGTCAAAAGGGAAAGGAAAGAAAAGAGAGAGAAAAGAGAATGACTAAACCCTCTTATGTAGCCTAAAGAAAATGTCCACAGCTCTCTGCCAGCAGACCTTGGAGCCAAGCTCTCATGGTGCTTGGGAGGAGGTGAGTGCTGTCGAATGGCGCTCGTCTTTAGCATCTGCAGTGTCTGTTGAAGAACTTGGAGAGGCGGCGATGGCAGCACTTTGAAAGGAAGTGAAAGGAAGGCGAGAGCAGAGTGATAACGAGAGCCTCCCCATGTCCCTATGAATTTTAACTGGGAGAACATCAGAGGGCTGGGAAACCAATCAGAGCGGATTAGCGCGTGTGTTAGTGTGCGTGCGTGTGTGTGTGTGTGTGTGTGTGTGTTTGTGTAAGAGGGAGAGTGAGAGACTGCCTCGTTGATCCCAAGGCATAACGAAGAAGCAATGTTGAAAAGACAACAAGAGACAACTGCGCAGGTGTGTGCCGCTTCACGTGCCAAGTCAACATGTTTGTAATCGAGCCAAAAGTCAAACAACTTTAGTACGTAATTAAAAAAAAATTTGACATGATATAGTATTTTTTATCTTATCTTCATCATATCATGATTTGTTAAGGACAGACTTATTTAAGATTTTTTTTCACAGTGTTTTAATTACTCTTTTGTAATATCTTATTATAAAAATAACTGAATGACTTAGTAAATCTAAATCTTACTCTGATTGCCCAGGTTAATTAATAACTGACTGCCCACTTTGGAAAAAAGTCAATTCAGGATTATCCCAAGTTTAGCTAACTATCAGAAAATATAGTAAATATTAGTAATTAATTTTTTTATATTAAAGATTCATTGTTTGAAAACATACTGTTGGATTTCTTCTGTGCATAATTTACTACCTATTAAATGTATACAACTGGTATATTTCATAAGATGTAGCGTAATGTTACGCTTATTAAGATCATTTTGTGGTATGCAATGCAACGAATGAATGTTTCTTACACTTGGGCCATTTATATCTGTATTCCATAGATACAGATCCATGTATCAACTTATTAGTATTATCAGTGAAGCTCATTACAAGACAAGGGGAAGTGGGAGCACAGTAATTAAAACTCAGAAGGTTTTAAGATCATATCCCAGCACCATCAAACTGCCACTTGCAAAACCCAGAACACTGAGCAAGACTCAACTGTCAATTGCTCAGCTGTACAAGGTGACATATGTAAAAAAGGTTTTGTCCCAAGTAATGGCGATGGTCTGCTTCCTACCTAATGGGATTATCATATAAGGTAAAATGGAGGGACACCATATACAGTATGCTCTGTGCAGACTTTCTAATGATGTCATATCCTCACATGGCTTTTAATACCACTGGTATTTTTATGATTCCACTCATCCTATCATTTTATTTCTCAGACATTCATGATCCTGCTCGGAACTCAGCATATGTGGTGCACATCTTACAACAAATGGACGCTCATTGCCTAGTGCTAAAGAACCACTGGCTGATTCATCACACATCAACATCTCTGTAGAAAACACCCTAAATTACAGCATATAATGATGCACTAAAACAGGGTCTCTCACTCCTTCTTTATAGAGACCACTCAGATGTCTTTTATCATGACTTCTGAAACTAATCTGAAACTTGTCCTTTAATTCAACCCTTCTCAGGCATTTCTCAGCTTCAGGTTTTAAATACTGATGCTCACCTACAAAGTGAAAAACCAAACCAGTACCCAAATAAATTAATACACTTGTCACTCTCTCCTTTGCTGCATAGAGATCCTCGTCTATTATCACTTCCTAACAAGCTAGGATATATAACAAGTCTTATACACTTATACACTAAATGCTCTTAGACACATGAGCACAAGAGTACCGTATATTATCCTAGAATATGTGATGTCTAAACTCTATACCACAACTCAAAGTGTTTGGTTTTTTTTTTTAGAGTTAATAGCACTTTTGACTGGTTCATTAAAATTTAATAGATTTCATTCAAACCACAATACTAAAAAAATAAGTCACCATCTAAATAATTTCATCTTCAAGCCTATTTAAAGTTAATTTTAAGAAAACACATGGTACTTATCTAAGAAACAGATAGGTACGTCACTGCCTAAAGATTACCAGTACCTCAGCTGGACAGCTTTATTCCCATTTTTACAACGCTGATGGCCTTCGATCAACATTCTCATACGCATTCATACACTACTAGGCCAGGTAGAGTGCATGTCTTTGGATTGTGGAAGAAAACCAAAGGAAACCCAGCGAACATGGGGAGAACATGCAAACACCATGCACACAGCCTCGAGGCGAGAATCAAACTAGGACCCTGAAGGTACAGGACAGTGCTCACCAATAAGACACAGTGACAAGACTCATTAATGTAATGAGAGTATTATTTTATTCTAATGTTATATTGCGGGGGGGGGGGGGGGGGGGGGGGGTTCGTAAAAAGTGTTGTCTTCGATTGTTTGTTTTGTTGTCAAACTATTTCTGGTTTGTGCCCCAAACACACAAACACACACACACTCTCTCTCTCTCTCTCTCTCTCTCTCTTTCTCTCTCTCCTCCCCCGGCAAGACACACGTCTTTCCATTCCACCGTGACGCAAGGCGAGCTCTCCACTCAAACGGCGCGCGGCGAGGCACGTGTCCTGGAACGCGCACGCGTGTGCACGAGCTACCTGTCACCAATTAATCAATTATGGGAGTGCAATATGTATGAGGGAAATTAAGGGAATTATTAATTATTAATAAGGAAAATTATAGTAAAATTGTAGAATTAGTGAATAGGCATTACTTTGGCCTCTGTCTCTCTCTCTCTCTTCATCAAAAATATGTGCAATAACCCCCCCCCCCCCCCACCCCCCTTTAGAAATCCTGCGATTAATATAGGCCCCATCACCCATCACCCCCTCCTACTACCACCAAAATCTATCCCCTCGAAATATTGAAATACACAATGGCATTTAGTTTGGTAAGAATTAAACGATCACAAAGACAAAAACAGGTATTTTAGAAACTTTTTTTTATTATGAGACTAAAGTGTAAAAATATGGATGTAAGGCATTTTCCCCATTTTTTTTCAGAGTTTAACAGGCAGTGTGGAGAGAAAACAGACCGCCGTGGTTTGGACAATAGCTGCATAACCTTTGATCACTGTGAACTTCGATTCATATTACATGTCGTTCCCGTTAAATAAGACACGTCGGTGCTGAAATCAAACCCTGGAGTGTCAAACTCCAGGAATAAAACACACAAAAAAAGAAACAAACAACAAGCCTAAAACCGTAAACAGATGCATTTAGACTACACGTCTGAAAAGGCAAGAGGTAATAAGCAACATACGGTGTTTAGGCTATGTTTATGTTTAGGCCAAAAATATATACATATTACAGTGAATGTGTACAAAAACAGCATCTATAAATCTCTTACATACATACAAAAATAGTTTAATATATTTAGAAAAAACAACGTGATTTTTTTTATACAAATAGAACTTCATTATAATAAATTCCGCCGGGTTGGAAGCATAGAGTTACAGCAAAATCCCCGGGCTGAGTGTTGAAGGAACACCTGCATTGCTGAATGAACTCTTCCAGTGCTAAATCTGTGTCCAGCTGAAGGTGTTACATCAACACGGGGGATTTTGGTGTGCAGGACAGGACGGTTCTGTGATTGGGTTTAGCATAGTATAAGAACAAATATGCAGAAAAATAGTACATCTTAAATGGATCTGTTGGGTCAATGCGCTTTGGGCTAAAGCGAACCCCTGCGCATTTACTTTATTTCTTTCTTTTTTGTTTTTGTTGCACTTGTGTGCTCTACAAGTCCTTTGGCTCGGGACACTTAGGGCCGATGATGTGTCGCTTTGGCCTCTCATCTTGGCCCAGTCTCTCTTTGTTTTTAAACTTGGGTCTATCCAACCGGACGGGAGCGCACACGCAGTGCCTTGTGTGTTCTCTCGGAGGACGCACTCGGACCTCCAGAGTGAGTGCTGAGAATCTCCAGGATCTTCCTATAAAGGAAAGAAAACATTAGTTCTGCATGCAGAATACAAGGTGTGGAATAAAAAATAAACGCATGGTGGTGATGATGATGGTACGAACCTGATGTTCAAAACCAGTTGGTGAAATCTAGGAGCTCCTGCTCTTCTGGACTGAGAGGGTCGTAGGATCCTTCGTCTGACGAGTATGAGGAGACAGGCGAGCCGGCCATTGAGTTCATGTCGTTGGAGTAGCTGTGCGCGACGCTGGGGGACAGGACGCCCGACTGGAAGGCTGCGCTCACGGCGTCGTGCTCGTCGAGCAGCTGCTGCAGCGCGCGGATGTACTCGACCGCGGAGCGCAGCGTCTCCACTTTGCTCATCTTCTTGTTGGCGGCGCCGTTCGGCACGTGCTCGCGCAGCGTCGCGAAGCCGTTGTTGACCAGCTTGACGCGGTTGCGCTCGCGCTCGTTGCGCCGCGCCACGGCGTGCGGCTGCTGCTGCGGCAGTGTGTAGCCGAAGCCCGCGAAGCTCAGGCGCCGCTTGCAGCGCAGCAGCTCCGGCGAGGACGAGCGCTGCCTCTTGGCTTGCTTGGACGCCGACTTGCCGGTGCTCTCGCTCGGGCTCAGGCTCTGGGACGCGGCGGTGGCGAAGAAGCACGCCGGGGCTACGAACTGAGCCTGCTCCACGCTTAGGTCCATCTTGGATGCGATGTCCATGTCCAAAATATATAAAGGGGGGTCTTACTTTTCTTTATTATTATTATTTTTTTTTGAGTGTCCGGTGACCGCGCGTCGCGCTCGTGGCGTTCGCGTGTGACTCGCAAAGCTCTCCAACTCTCAAAATCTTCTGAAGCCCGATGGAGAGGCAGCGCGCCTTTTCAATACACCGGCAGGCTGGCCCACACGCTCCCCCGCTCACCCCCCCCCCCTCCCTATTACTCTCCATACACCCCTCTCCCTCCCGCCCTGTCATAGCCACGCCCCCACTCGCGCGCTCGGGCGCCGGTGCGGTTGCAGCGCGTACGCCGGACGCGTGCCGCTCCTGCCGCTGAATAAACAACTCTCCGTGAAGTACGATTCGGGTTGTTCAGCCGTGGATGAAACTTTTCTTTTTGTTGTTCCACAAAGGAAACACAAGATTTAGATACCTCCGGATTACTGAGATCAAACGAATTAATATTATTATTATTAATAATAATAATAATAATAATAATATTCAATTTCAATAACTTAAGGGATTTCTCATTTCTTTTATGTATTATATATAAACAAATATTTTTACATCGTTTTCATTCTGGTCACTTTTATTTCTAGAGCACATGAGCACAGGTGTTGCTCAGGATATACTGTAACACTCAATACAAAGTGGAATGAAATAAACAAATCAAACACCAAACGTGATGAATATATCCACGTACTAAGCAGAAACTTTTTGTTTGTTTGTTTGTTTGTTTTTACCTTAAATTTATTGTATACACATATTTAGATGTAAACCTATCTCTCTTTTTTGGGTGGGTGGGGGGGGAATCTACATATCTACATATCCAGACCACATGCATTAATGCACATGCTTATTAATTACAAACACCTTAACCTTATTTACTGCCTTTACGCACAGACTTTATACAGTTTGCGACGTTCATTGTGTCGCGGTTTATACAAAGGCTTCAGTTTTTCCCGTCAGAGTCAGAAAGTGGAACTTTGAGAGGAATCAGTCCGACATGTGGAAAGGAGGAGGAGAGGCTGGGTGCACCCAGTGCGCTCGCTTTTGTGCACGATTGGTTACACACCATTTTGTTACAGTAGCCGCAACACTGTTCGTTCTCTTTTACAGAGCGGAATAATTGAACTTTTTTTGTGTGTTAAATTATTTTTATTCAAAGGACTGAAGGAGACCTGGCGACTCTCAGCAGCAGCAAGCGCAGAATAATTGCGCGTGTGTGCGCGCGTCTGTGTGTGTGTGTGTGTAGGGATTGGGTGAGGGGGAAATAAATTGTGTAATTTTTCTTACTTGGCTGTGGCATTCAAGATCAGGCCAGCATTCAAGCACCCAGCCCCCTTCAACTTTCCTTTTCTCTCTCTCTCTCTCTCTCTCTCTCTCTCTCTCTCTCTCTCTCTCTCTCTTTTAGCCCCTTCTTCTCCTTTTTTAGCGCAGCAAGAGAGTTGAGAAAAGAAGCGTGGGTTCTATTCACTTTCTCCCCCCCTGGTCTCCCCCTTTCCCTCCTGAGCCACGGTTCTCTGAAACCTATCTCCCATGCTCTGTCAGGACGCTCACAGGCTCCAATTAGCGCTTTGTGAAGGCTTTTCTTTCGTGCGCACGGCCGCCGGTGCCTCCCTCTTGTTTGGACGCTTCCACTCATAGGCGGCTGTAATAATTAATATGGCATCCGGGACGCAGCGACAACCCCCCCCCCCCCCCTCAACTCTCCACTACATTGGTTAATAATACTGAATTAAAGTTTTGACGCATGATCACTCTCCTCTCAGAAGTGTTAATACTAACTCAGGATTAAAACTTATTCCTATTCATGTTGAAAAACCTGGCTTCAAGTATTACATTTCATAATATCCTTCACATTTTACATCACTGAATTTTGCTTTCATGCATTTTATCTATGTATTGTTAATTATATGGTTGAAATGAGTTTTTCACAATTTAGCATATTACTATGCTAAACAGGGCACTGGTTCTATTCCCACCCAAACCAAAGCCACTGGATGCATTGCTGGTCCCAAGCCCAGGTAAAATGGGAGGGTTGCATCAGGGAGAGCACCCGGCATAAAACCTGTGTCGAGTTTTGCGTGGATTATATGGTCTGCTTTGGTGACCCCTCGACGAGAGAAGCCGAAAGATCAGGGAAGGGCAATCCTAATTCAAGGACTATAAAGACATGGCTTGATGAGTTCGGTGTGGAAGAACTTGAATGGTCCTAACACAGAGCCCTGACCTTAACCCCATTGAGCACCTTTGGGATAAACTGGAATGGAGATTATGAGCCAGGACTTTTCGTCCAACATCTGTGCCTGACCTTATACGTAAATGCTCCACAGAATGAATGGGCACAAATTTCCACAGACACATTCCAAAATCTTGTGGACAGACTTTCAAGAAGAGTGGAAGCTGTTATAGCTGCAAAAGGGGGACAAACTCCATATATGTATTTGGATACAATGTCAATGTCAGGTTTGGGCAAATACTTTTGTCCATATAAGTGTGTTTGCACAAAAAAAAAAAAATTAAACTTGAGCATCCAAAATGAGCATCCTATATGTGAGCAAACTTTTTAATGCCCAAAGTTGTACTTAAAAACAAATTAACAGCAAGGTAGCTACTGTAAGATTTACTCCCCCATGTCCTGTGTTAATAAGCTCCACTCTTCTGGGAAGACTTTTCACTACAGGGCATGGATGTCAGTATTTGTGTTAATTTCCATGACAAGAGAATTAGTGAGGTTAGGCAGTGATATTGCTTGAGGAGGCTCCACTTCCAGTTAATCCCAAAGGTGTTTAGTGGGGTAGAGTTCAGGGCTCTGGTTTTGTGGTTTTGTCTTAAGACAAGCCAAACATTTTATTGGGCCACTAAAAGGACCTATCTGGCTCTGAATCTCAGGTTTTGTGGGGCTACGTTAAACAGAAACATAGAACAACAAAGCAACCTAATGATTGCGATTCAAAAAGGTCCAGCATTGGTTCTTAAATGCGCACTCATCCATGTCCACCGTGTATTGGTGTGAACCTGGGCGTTAAACCACGCTACACAGACTTAACACAATATATTCAGGAGATAACGCAGTACAGAGGTGCTGAACCTTTGACTGGTATCAGAAGTGAAAACACTGATGGTTGTATCTGATGCTTTATTCACACATGTAAAACACACACGTACACATGCATGGAGAAGGGAAAAGTAGAGTTTGTGATTCATAGAAACTCCTATGTCCTGCATATTTTATGAAGGTCTCTAGTTTAACATACACTCACACACTCACACAAACATTTCAACTTTCTTCTTCTTTTTTTTTTGGGGCTGTCTCCATCTGACCCTCACCACATTGGTAAACCTCTTGGGCCTTCCTCTTTTCCTCCTGCCTGGCAGCTACATGTTAATGTATTGAATTAGATGCCCTATGCTACTAAAATATTTAGGGTTGGGAATCAGTGCGAAAATTGTTCATTAGGGCAAAATTCTTAGAATACATGCTTGCCATTATAATGAGCTTCCAGTACACTAGAAAACGTAGATGTGAGTAAATTTTCCCGAACATGAAGAGCACCCCTACTCAGTGCGCATGCACAGTGCCAAAAACTTCCCTCGCCAGGTGGCCAAAAATGTGTCAGTTGATGTTCAACCCATAATACACCAAGCCTGGTTGATTCTTGGATATTTTAGGGGAATTTCAAGTCACGGCTTTCAATAGGTTCTGACTTGATCTATGAGGAGCACTCGGAATTATTTTCAGAGGTGGTAAAGTTACATTAACTCTTTTCTTCTAATATAGTTTTATATGTGTGCTACCAGAGATATCATACCATGTCCATAACCAATGTATTATTAGAAATTAATGTTCTATAATCCTACATAAGAAGCAAAAAGTTAATATACAGATTAAAGCTTTAAAGATCATCACATAGGCCGCTATAGAAATCCATATAATGTTAATCTTCGTGATTAAACAGGACAACACTGACATCTAGTGGTAGTAGTAGGGTAGTATTGGGAAAAAATATTTTGTCATCAGGAGTTGGTTGAGATGAGATTTTTTTATTAATATTTTAAAATCTTAAGTTTTCCATAATTCCATTTAATTTTATTTATTTATATTTCTCTGTTAACAATGGGCATTGACACAGCAGCAAAGTTTTTTTTTTTGCTTAGCTCCTTATGAAAATAGAAACAGGGTTTGAAAGGAATGTAAGGAATTTAAGTTTGTTGTATGTGTGAAGTTAGCCAAATCTGTGTTTATATTAAGCTTGTCATGATGTAATTACAGCACTAAGTGTTATTTAGCCAGGTATTTGTTTTCTTTTTAACTCTTTGATGTAAAGTCAAGTGCACGAGAGTTAAATAAAGATGGTAGGTAAAAGCTGTTTTATTAGACGGGGTTGCTACAGAGTCAAACTTGTCTTCATCAATCCTTGATGTTCACGGTGACCACAGAGGGACTTGATGATGGTCTAAGGTCATGATGTTCACCTATAAAATGGAAAACTTAGACAATGGATGCCTTTTGGGACAGCTAAGAGGAAGAACTTTGTGGTCACTCATGGAATGCCAAGGAAAAGATGCTTGCATGATAGAGAAAGGAGACTCACAAAAGGGAAAAAAGGGCTCATGCAGACTCATAGCTTTATAAACAATGGAAGATCCAGTAACATAAAATCAAAGAGCATCTAAACATAGACTTTCCTGAGAGTTAAACTGCAGCTCACACCAAGGCACACTAGAGAAATTAAAGAATGATGTTACTAACATTTACAGTGGCACCTCGGTATATAAACATGCCAACCTAAGTACTTCATCTTAAGGACTGAAATATTGCAAGAAATTACCTCTTCAGCACACGAGCGACTAACATTCGGCATTAGCAGATAAGATCAAGTGCATCCGGGAGCAATTCAAAACTTGATTGAGTCACTGTGTTATGACACTGTGTGTGTGTCTCCATTGGACAAGCACTTCCTGAACCTGTGTCCTTTACTCTCGCCCCCTGCCTCCTGTATCTCCATTGGACAAGAACTTCCTATACCTGTGTGCCTTACTCATGCCTCCAGTGTGCACTTTGTGTAACTGTAATTAAACCCCATCCTGCCTGCTGCTCAGGAGACAACTGCTTGGCTTGTTATGGGGTTTTGCTTGCGTATATTTGACTTACTGCGTAACAACTTTTTGCTGCCCTTTTCGACCTTGACTTTTGTTATTGCCCCTTTGTAAATATCATCCTGTACATAGTGGTAAGTAGGGAGTCAACGC
The DNA here is from genome assembly GCF_024256425.1 of Clarias gariepinus. Taxonomy (NCBI): domain Eukaryota; kingdom Metazoa; phylum Chordata; class Actinopteri; order Siluriformes; family Clariidae; genus Clarias; species Clarias gariepinus. Next base: position 6,627,817 of record NC_071111.1, on the reverse strand, counting down.
CCCCCCCTCCCTGGTTATGTTAGTCAGGGAATTAGGTAAGACTTGATGTATTTTGGTTCGTTTTTGCTGTTAAGTCAGGTAGAGTGGTTTCAATAGTTAGTGTGTTTTGTTTATTATTTTGGCATTGTCGGCTCCTGAAGATATTACTGCCTTTGTAAATACTTGTAGATGGAATTAAACTGCAATTTATCTCCCCCCGTTTATTTCCCTATTATTTTCGTTCCTTTTTCCCAATATTTTTTTTTTTTTTATTGTCTGTTGCTGCCTGACCCTAGACCAGGACGAAACAACTGGAAACCAAGCAAAGCGAGTTTACATATTTTTTTTGTTTTGTTCTTCTTTTTTGCATTTTGTGTAAGACTATTATTATTAGCACCATGGGTCCAAAGAAAGTTAGTAAGTATGGCAGCAAAAAGAAACGGGAGCCACTTTCTGTTTGTTTTTTAAAGCAGCTTGTTCAAAGAGAAATTGTGAATTATGGTAAAGTAGGGATTACTATCTATTTATTTCATACTTAACTTCATTTCTTTTCTAGATGTTTTGATTGTTTTTATATGCAAATGTGATTATAGTGTTAGAAATTGGTAATATTAGTAATATTTTTGGGTGGCTGAAACAAATTATCTGTATTTACATCACTGCCCATGGAAAAAAGCGTTTCGCAGTTAAAAATTTTCCCTTAAGAATTCTCCGGAACAGATTACATTTGTATGCCGAGCTACTGCTGTATATGGAAATTATACAGTAAATTGGAAAAAAAAAAAAAAAAAATGTCGTATTGATGCCTGTGAGGTCATTGTTAAAATTGCTTATGAAAGTATATCAGGCATAGATGGAGATTTTAATGATGAAACAATGTCGTACAATCCAGGCGACATTCTGCAAGCTACATTATAATATCCAAAATAGCAGATGCTACAGCAGAGTTAATAGCAAGTAAAGTGGAGTATGTTATTAAAGGTGGAAAAGGCAAGGTGAAAGCATTTCACGGTTAGAAGAACAACAGAAAAGTGTCTTAGCTGTTCAAAATTTTAAGCTGGAAAGACTTCAAGTTGACTTCATATAACTGCTGCACAGGCTAAACTGAATATCTTCAATCAAGAAGTGATGCAAGAGGCTGGTTGAATGCAACACTAGGGGGCAGCAGCAGACATCTCCACAGGAATCTGTTTCTCCAGCACCCATTCAGCAGTTTATTAGTTGTCAGGTGGCAGCATCACCTTCACAAACTGATGTGCCCTATCTTCCTCAAGCAGTTTCCGACAGCACAGCACTGAATAGGCTCCCAATTCTAGAGCCATCTGTATTCATTGGTTATCCAGTTCACCTAGGCTCCATTTGTATATCACTCATAGACAGAAAGAACATCTCTTTAGCAGACAAACTGCATTATATGCAAAAGATACGTGGGACGTCCAGCTAGAGAAATACATGATTACGTCTTTTATAGAAATAATGTTGAAGCCTATAAATATGCTTGGCACCGCCTGAACCACAGGTATGACCAGCCATTCATTATACAAAGAGCCGTCAGAGAAAAACTGGCAAGGTGGCCAAAGATCCAGTCAAAGGATGCTGAGGGATTTAAGACATTTGTGGACTTTCTACATGCATGTCAGGAAGTCATGCCTCATGTTTATGTTATGAAAAACAAGCAGAAATGTCCAGACTACTGTGGGCTTTGTCATACTGAATGTGTCAGAATTTGCCTGCAATCCCATTACCACCCTTTATGCTCTCCACTCATCAGGGTTCCTTACAGAGAAACACTGTCTTAAAGCAAGAAAACCTGAATCCAGTGTTGTTTATGCATAGGTACAGGTTATAAGTACAGTTGAAACCTGGTTTAAAGACACAATGCATACTCTGCCAAGACAGCAAGCATTGTCTGCACAGCTGTCCTGAGTTTAAAGCGAAGCCTCTGGATGAAAGACGGAAATACACAGACACCCATGATACATCTGTAAGGGTTATCTGTAGTGATAACTTCACTAAGGTCAAAACATCAGTCTCAAGTCAGAGCAGTACGGATCAAATTGCCTGTCAGTATGGAGACTAAAGAGCCACCCTCCAACACCTCCATGATTGTGCACTGGTTCTCCAGCTGCAGAAGTTATAACAGAGAGATACCAGTTGGCGAGTCTGAAGTCAAAAGGGTTCAGTCACTGAATGTACAAACCACAGAACAAATGAATCTCTTAGACAACTTGTCAAAATTTTTCTCATGGTATAAAATCACCCAAGCTGTCACGGGTCTTCTTTGTCATTCCAGAGTGACAGTTCAACAGGTCATAGCACTGTACAGGAGAAAGAGAATGCATTGTTCGTCATTGTAAGAGACTTACAGAGACATTTGGATGCCTTCTTGATCAAGACAGATTCCTTTGGGTGGGAATAAGACTGAAAAATGCATGTCTTCCTGCTTCACAGAAACATCCAATGATTATTCCAAAGGACAATCACATTTACCAAGATGATGTGACATCAGACATCAAAGAAAGAGTCTCAGCATTAATGAGATCAGATCGAATACATTTTTAATTCCAAGAATCAATAGGGCTGTTGCACACGTCGGTGTGTCATATGCGGGGAAACACTAGAGAATCACAGAAGGACAATGGATGGCACATCTGAAGTAATTTTATTGGAGCTAAAAATGACCTGAGAAAAGCTAGATGAAGGGAAATACTGATCTGAACAGTGTGTCTACAGAGAGCAGTGCTCTAAAATACACTCTTCGCTTTGTTTTGGTCAGGGAAACATTCAGCATGGCTTTAACCATGACAACATCCAGGGTAGACTTTGGATTTGTTTGCACAAAACGCACACTTTCTACATTAGTGTCAATATATTCTTTTTTTTACCCATATAACCCTGTATTTATAAATGATTATTAGAAATGTTGGTATTTCATCACACCTACCCCAGCCTGATGTTGCAAAGCACCGTAGTTATTGTGCAACAGCAAATATCTGCACTTTATTTAAAATATAGTCTGTACCATTGCTGCCGTCTATCTTTCATTTTCTTCAAATTATATTTTCAGATTTTCTTTTTTTTCCCTTGTACACAGGTTAATTCTGTGTTATATATTTTTATGTCATGGATATAATCAAAAATAGAATCACTGGCCCTTATTAGCTCAACTTGTTTCACTTGTTTTGGCCTGACCATAATCATTTTTATTGGATTGAGATTTCTAGCATTAAACAAAATGACAGATAGAAATAAGAGTTTCATGCAATTATTCCACATAAGTGGTAGGGATATAGCTATAGGGTTAGCATACCTCCTGTGTAGAGATCTTTCTGTTCATTGATCTTTTGCTTTTCCTCTTTCCATTGTTTATCCACTTGCCATTGATTGCACCTGCAGTCATTGCTGTGCAGACCAAGAGGATGGATTGGACACAACCAAGTCTCACAAGGGCAGGGGGATGTTGTTATTTGCTTGCCAATTAAATTGAATTAGGAAAGACAACCATGTTCTGTTTCTTTTTTTTTTTTTGTACTGTAATAATTTTAACTAATACAATGAGGTGAGAAAGAATAAAAGAAATAATGCTCAAACACAAAAACAGATGACTTAGAAGTGATTACTAAGGAGAGAAACTATTGTATACTAAATCCATGGATTTAGAAGGGGTGTGCAATTTTTTGACTGGTAGTTAATTTACTAATTAAAAAAGAAACTGATCTGTTCACTTCAGCACACTAAGAGAACTTTCTACCTTGATGGTGTCCAAGCACTAGTAAAATGCTGAAATAAGTGCATTAGGGTCGCAGGGGTTGATATAGAGAAATAAAGAGAGTTTTTAATCCAAGGACTGTATTCTGTTATTCTCCAAAATCAATTGTTCTGGTTTGAACACCCCTTATACGAAAAACATTGCATTAGGTCAATTCAGGGGAATCACATACACATTTAATAGCTATGTTTGGTCTATGGGTGGTTACGTTTAGTGTGATGTAGCTTGGTTAAAGTTTTACCAAAATAAAATTGGTTTATTTTGATTAATTTGATACTTTGATAATAAACATTTTAATTACATCCAAGAAACACGAGGCGAAGCTGCTCATAATGTGATGTTTTTGCATGAGAAATGCAATCTGAGTAAAATTATGTTCAACCAATAAATATTTTTCAATTTTTTTCTAGCATAAGGGTAAAAACATAGGAGGCACATAGTACTTGTATTTAACACACTGGCCAACCCCTTCAGGTGACTTGCCCTAATAGTGTCTTTAAGTGCAGGAAATAGGATGCAGATGCCTTATAGTCTCTCTCCTACATGCAAAGAATGAGGTGATGTGCCCTCAGACTAGATAATGTGACTTCCTGGGTTTCTCTGTAGTAAATAAAAACATGGCTTAATGATCTCCAGGTGTTTCTTCTCCCGTTTTTTTCCTCATTTTGTGTAGGATTTTAGACATCCTGTGTCCACTTCTGATTTAACATTCCACTTCACCCACACAGACTCTCTCTCTCTCTCTCACACACACACACACACACACACACACACACACCCAAACACCCAGATATAGATGAAAAGCATGCATTATGGCCAGGCTAACAATGCTCTCACTATATTTATTAAACACTAGTGTAAGTATGTGTCTTTTGAGGGTAAAACAGTTATATATAGTTAAAGGTTAAAGCTACTGTATACTCTGACCAGTACTTCTTAAGGTGTACACTCTTTGTAACTTATTAATACAAAGTTTTGGCTTAAAACAACTCTAGCGTGTTAAAATGAACTTATACCATGCCAGCACTGTTATTTCAAGGTTGAAAATATGAACTAATCTCACTAAAAATATTCAGTTTAGCTTTTCCAATTAATATCTATTGGTGCAGGGGTAGCACAGTTGAGGCATTGGACTACGATTCGGAAGATCCCAGGTTCAAACCCCACAACCACCAAGTTGCCACTGTTGGGCCCTTGAGCAAGGCCCTTAACCCCTTAACTACTCAGATGTGTAATAAGATAAAAAAAAAAATGTAAGTCGCTCTGGATAAGAGCGTCTGCTAAATGTAAATGTAAATGTGCAGGTTTTTCTAATTAAATCTGGAACATACCTGTTCATAACATCGCTTTACCGCCAAAGTTTCATTAAATTCTGTTAGATAGATGTATGATAGATAGATGTATGATAGATAGATAGATAGATAGATAGATAGATAGATAGATAGATAGATAGATAGATAGATAGATACTTTATTGATCCTGAAGGAAATTCCAGAACTCACTCTTTGAGTGAGTTGAGACAGTTTTGCACGATGGCATCCAAATGTCCTTTGAACAGTTGATATTGAGATGTGTATCTGCTACTTCTGCTCCGTAAATCCGTCATAACGCCTCTAATCGGAGGTGCTGGTTGTTAATTGGTAATTTCTGAGGCTGGTGACTCTAAATGAACGTCTCCTCTACAGCAGAGCTCAGTTGTGGTCCTGCTTCCTTTCCTGAGAAGGTCTTCATGAGGGACAGTTTCATCATGGTGCTTGATGGGTTTTGAAAAAGAACTGTTGCAGAACAGCTGATCTTTCTGTTCTAGAATCTTACTGAATAATAATAATAGAAGAAGAAGAAGAAGAAGAATATTATAATATAATGTCATAATTTTTAAATATCCAGAATTGTTATGGAATGTAGAAAATAAATCAATAAACAAAAACCATAGAAATTTAAAGTGTTTCCACACTTTTCACTGATACTGAATATCAATAAAGCCCACAAACATTATGGTTAAGTAAAAGTGCTGTTGAAGAAAAACTCATACTCATAGTTGTGTTTTATGCTGTTTGTCTCCACCTAGTGGTGAATGCATCTAATGACAATTTAAGGAACACCGAGACCCCTCACCTGCTCGCAGGAACTGACCAGGACACACAACTAAAGAAATCTAACAGACCCATGAACTAAGTGATTCTCGCTGTAATAATCCCAGTAGGTCAGCACTGAGAGACACACACTAACTCTTAGTTTCACATGAAATCACTCACTCCTAGTTAACCACTAACTTAACGTGCGTCACGTGAAACAAAGCTGATGGCCCAGGGTTGGGGGCGTGGTGTCACGTGACTCGCTTCATAAATGCTTAAAGTTGGGCAAAGTTGCAGAAAGTTGCTGAGCAAAATCCCCTAAAGTGCAGAGCAAGCGCAGACTGAGACATAAGATGGACGCACAGTTGATTAAGATCAATGGAGAAAATGAAAAACAGGTGATTATTATTATTATTATTATTATTATTATTATTATTGTGGTTGCTGTTAACTTTTTTTTATATATATAATAAAAAGGAACTTAAACCTGGACTTACAACCGAGTATAGGATTATATATAATTTTTATATAGTTTTTTATTTATTATTTTTTCATATTTTACAATGTACATCTATTAGATAGATAGATAGATAGATAGATAGATAGATAGATAGATAGATAGATAGAGGGAGGGAGGGATAGATAGATAGATCTAACATCTAATAATAATAAGCTTGATTTAATTGTTTACTGCTGATTAATTAAATATTTCTGGTATATCTATCTATCTATCTATCTATCTATCTATCTATCTATCTAGTCAGACACAGGTCAGATGTAAAACATTTTTCAATCTCACTTCAATGTAAGTCTGTACTGTAACTGCGAGGAATCTGAAACTGGTGAAAGTCATGAGTTCCTAAACTCCCTCACACAATCCTCCCCCCACAGACACACAGACACATGTGATCAAACACTAATGAGACTGTGATAACCAACTGCTTTAGGTGAAGTGTGTTACCTGACCTCACTCTACAGCTTGTAGGATCTGTTTGAGGGTTTAATGTGGTCTGGTGTGTGAAAAGGTTTTACACGTATATCTGAAACTGGGGAACACACTTAAACCAGTACTGTGTGACTGTGTTTTCTCGTAGCCTGTTGTCGGAAAAGACACCATTCGGAAGGGCTCCATATACCTGGAGGAGCAGATTAACAAGTCGGGCGTGGTGTCCTATATTTTCTCCTTGAAAGATGGGGTGGGAGAGCTGGTCCGAACCCTCAGGCTGTTCGAGGTGAGTGTCTGATGCACAAAACAAAGAAATACACCGCTTATTACATCCAGATGTGGTTCAATACACTGGAAAAGTGAGATATTATGGGACTTTGGGTGGGTTTGTGGCGAAAGGCTCATGTTGTGGGTTTATTGTGGAAAATTACAGAGAGTTTATACATCGCAGCATGTGTAATCTCTAGAGTTCTCTTTATACCCCGCAGGTTCTGAGTGTCAGGAGTGTTTCATTAGGATGTCTGTGAACCAGAGTTGATGAGGTGTAGTTCTCTCCAAAGTCAGCTTCATTTGTGGATTATCCTCGTTAGAAACAGGTGCCGATGACGGGTTAGGAATGACGAGTACAAGTTCTGTAATGCTAAACACAACACAAGTAAACACAACAAAAGTAAACAAAGGTAGCTACAGCTTAACACTGCTGTTTTAAAACATTAATTCAATTAATTCTCATAATTTAAAGGGCTGTGATGAGGTTAAGATGTTATAAAAAAGGATCTTAAAAAAGTGGGCTAAAATTTCTACTGTAAGTCAATTCCAAACATAAGCCGAATCTACGCTACCTAACCTAGACCTTATCCTAACCTCAGATTTGTTGGCTTATTCTTTGGACAACACGCCACTTGTATCAAAGTACAAATCTTGCTTTGAGATCACTTAGCAACAAATGTAGTTAAATATCACAATACATGTTTTTAAGATTTTGAGCCTGAACTTTGCATCTGGAACAACATATGTGCTTTCTTGATATACTGCAGACATTTCTTGATATGCTGAGTCTAGGAGAGGTAGCAGTTACTAATACTTCGGGGGAAAAAGAAAAATCATCAGAAATCTCTAGTGAAGAGGCAGTGAACATTATAACAAGCTATTGTCTTAACCTATGAAATCTCACAGGACGTGATCCACCTCCTACTCCACCCCCCAAAACTCTGTTATGACCGTCCAATGGCACTGCGCCCTCTCCGCTATCCACCCACAAACATGCCCCGTCCCCACCACCTCCCTAAAACGACCTCCTACCCCTTGCACAATACCGTCTGACTGCTTTTCCCATAAAAAAATTTAATAAAGTTTAAGCCCAAAAGGGTTAACGTTATATCAGCTTAATATATCCACTCAGACACTAAACCCTAAAGATGCTGGATATAAAAAGTCATTACATTGTTTAAGGACGAGAAAGATAAAGAGTTATTGTGCCATCTTTTCTGTTTAAAAAAAATCAACAATTCATAACTCTTAAATCGAGCTCCATTAATCTTATGTAGCTCTGAGCACTTCATCACATCATGTTGTAATTCTCTAAAAAGCTTGTTTATTGCTGTCAGTTTTCCTGATAACCATATTAACTCCAGAAATTTAATCAAAAACAAAATACCACACTTTTACACAGAACAATAGCACACACTTTAAAATCATCCAGATGAATATAATTTTTTTTTTTATTCAGGGGTAAAAATCACTTCCTTTTACATATTCTCAATTAAATTTTCCCCTTATAATTACCTATTACAGAGCAATTTCTCAAAATGTTAATTATTGTTGTATTTAAAAGTTAACTGATATACATTTTAACAGAATGCTTGTACCTTGGGATCCTGATGCTAGGATTATGCACCATAATCATCCGAACCAACATTTTCATTTTAAAACAGAATCATACAATATGGATCATAAACATCTGAGCCGTATTGTGGTGTGGCTATTCTGCTGTTATGTTGCTGTCGTGTGAAGGAATGCAAAATCCATATGGATCCAATTGTTTCCAGATGAGCAAAGAACTAATTAGATGCCGTGTTGTGTTCTGCTCCACCTCCTGTACAGACCTATCAGGCAGCAGTGCTGCTGTCCCGTCTCTAGATAATACAATGTAAATGAACAACACACGTCCGCGGTAGAAACAGTTTCATGTGTCTGCTACAGTATATGAACACAGGATCCAGAATATCCTTTATTGTGCTTCTGCATGGCTAGACAAACAAACAATACGATTCGGATTATTCCTCTTCCAGGATTTAAAAAAGTTCCTGGAATCCTGATCAACTCATGAAGGTGGTCTGGTGTTTAAAGCAAAGCATGGTGTGAGTTATAGATTACAGTACACGGCACTTGTTCCCGCCGGTTGGGCCATGATGGTACTGCATTTGAGCTGCAAGTGTAAATTTTTGTTATTAAAAATTTATGAATTCAGCAGAATCATCAGCATTTTTTATTGTCCAGCATCAAACAGTCAGAATCTAATTTTCACAAATTACTGTTTCACTTAAGGTTTTTACATTTGTTCTTTTATGTGGTTGTGGATGGGTTATTACAGTAACATATTCTACAATATCAATTATAACAACAATAATTGCTGTATGCCCATTAACATATAATTGTTCTGTTTATAAAATATATAGATGTAGATAAAAAACATTCTGAGTAGGTCTAGGCAACCCACAGCCCTCTTAATTTTGGGAACAGGTGAACTAGGGAAACATACACAACAGCACAGCACCACCTAGTGTCCAATTTAAAACAGAACACCCAACATATTGTAAGATTAACAATTTAACAGTCCACTTTATTATCAGTGTTAGATTACACACCAAGATTCATATGATAATAAAATTATACAGCACAAATAACCTGATAACCAATATTGAAATGCAAAATATAAATAACCCACAATACTGTAGAAAATACTGTAGATGAGCCTGTTAACCATCTCACTTCATAGAACTGTGGTCAACCTCAGAGTCTGTCTCTGAGAAAATAGCTACTGACAGGAGTGAGTAACTGATGATGATGATGATGATGATGATGATGATGATGATGATAGACAGATAATATTTATGGGCCAAATTTTCAATAGGTGGCAGTGTGGTCCCAAATAATTATTTCAGCTGAGCTCATCAGATCTAAAGTAAACCTAACAACCAAAACCACAGAACTTTATTTCTGTACATTTTACAGCAAATATGTACTTTTACTTCACTACATTTCACCATGGCATTACATTGCATAACCACAGAAGTTTATAATATTTGTGACAGGCAAAGAGAGAGAGAGAGAGAGAGAGAGAGGTAACTCTAAGGCTTAGTATTTTAAATATTTAAGTAAATTTAAAAGTTACACTTTTATTCAAGTAGAAATGAATATGGGGAAATTTCTTTACCTAATTGTAATGTAATCAACAGGAAAAGGGAGTCAACCTGAGGCACATCGAGTCACGTCCGTCACACATGAACAAGGACGAGTATGAGTTCTTCATCAGTGTCGACATGGGATACGCCGAGGCCCTGGACGAGGTCATAGACAGCCTGCGCACCCATATCATCGGTCATGTGCACGAGCTGTCACGCAACAAGCAGAAAGACAAATGTACGGGAGAGTGAGATCATCTTTTACCAACATCTTAGCATATTAGCTTATGTAGCAATGAAATATCGGGGGGTTAAACTTAGGCACATTGCATGCATAAATATAAACATATTTCTGTACACCTTTACACCAAGGTCAATCTGTATACACTGACAAACAAAAGGTCAACAGACTCATGCCATAAAATAACATTGGCTTATAAACTTGATGTAACTGCTATGGCTAGCAACTTAGATAGCTGTTTCAAATTTTTTTTTTTTTTTTATTTTAGTGTCTGTAGCATCTTTAGTCTCTTTGTATCAGACACTGTTCTTATAAATTATATTTAAAAAGACAGAATTGCAAAAACAATTTTCACTAGGAGTTGAATGTTAGCGTAGGTAAATAAGCTAAAGAAATGAGTGAGTGAGTGAAAAATAGTAAGTAAGAAAGTGCATGAAGGGAAGTAGGAAAGAAAAAAAGAAAGAAAAAAGTAACTAAAATAGAAAAATGAAAAACAGAGTAAAAAAGAAAGACAAAGAAATGAAGAAATAAAAAAGAGAGTGAGTGCAAAAATAGTAAGAAAGAAATTTAGTGAAAGAAGGAACAAAAGAGAAAGTAAAAATAGATTATCATCAGATTGCTAAAGTGTAAGAGGAATAAAAGAATTCGTAAATGAAACAGTGACTGGACTCTCATCACACCCCTCCATCACTGATTATTTTTCTCTATCAGCATGACCCCAGCTTATCTCCACACATGACTGCTCCAGCTCTGTGCTAGTGCAGCTGCTTCTAACTGAAACCCCAGCCAGGCGGCACAGACAGTATAAATCCACCTGAGCTGAACACCAGTCGTTATGGGTCAGTGTTGAAGTTAGAGTGGCCACTTCTGAGCTCAGAAACCCAGAAACAGCACAAACAGCTAATGTGACACAAAACACAACAACACACAGTAACTGTGCTTTACACTTAAACACTTCTGAGCATTAAACCTGCAGCAGGACTGGCTGTGTCTCACTCTCTGTGCTACAGGACACAAGAACCAGAGCTAATCAGTGTCCTCTCGTGCTCTCCGCAGTGCCCTGGTTCCCCACCAACCTCCAGGACCTCGACCGATTCGCCAACCAGATCCTGAGCTACGGGTCCGAGCTGGAGGCTGATCACCCTGTAAGGATCTATGTGTGTGTGTGTGTGTGTGTGTGTGTGTGCCTGCGTTAAAATATATTTGAGAAGAAAATCCCTAAAAGAAGAAAAAGAAAGACAAACAAAGAAAGAAAGGAGCTAAAGAACAAAAAAATGTGAGATAGAGAGAATGAGTGAAAGAAAGAAAGAAAGAAAGAAGTGAGTGAAGCAAAGAAGGAAAGAAAAAACAACAAAGAAAGAAGTAAAGAAAAAAGTAGGATCAGAGAAAGTAAAAATCAACCAAAGAAGTGAGGTTTTTTTATTGATGATTAATGCATTAAGACCTAAAGTGAAACCTGTATTACGTTTTCCTTTATTCTATTCTATTCTATTCTATTCTATTCTATTCTATTCTATTCTATAGACTTATATAAATAGAAGGGTGAAACTGCTTGTGTTCTGTCTTTAGTTATTATTCTTTGTTTTGAACCATGTGTGTGCGTGTGTATGTGTTTGTGCATGCGTGTGTTTGATATGTGTGTAGTTCACATGTGTCTCACTAAAGGAGCCCAGCAGTGATGAAGCTCCGTCCTTCGTTCTTTATTCTAATGGAAACAGCATCAAATTGATGTCATCACTTTAATTGAGGCCCTTTAATTATAAATAATTGCACCCTTTCCAGTCGCCATTAAACCCAAATGCATTCATCATGAGCTGCAAACACTCTACAAAGGCTTCATTTGAATACGTCTTTCACTCACCGCTCCCCAGCCGAGCCAAGCACTAATGATGATGATGTTGATGATGATGATGACGACGACATATAAATATAAATATCATATGTACGTAGTCATCTAGGCCTTTGACATTGTTGTTTTGGGTCTTTTTCAGGGATTTAAGGACGAGGTCTACAGAGCCAGACGTAAAGAGTTCGCTGACATCGCCTACAACTACAGACAGTAATTATTCATAAAGCAAAAAAACTTCTCTCTGAAACCTTTTCTCTTCCTCTTGTTCTCTCGCCCTCCCACACGGGCGCAGGGCCACGGAGACCCGCCCCAGTTCCAGCTCTTTCCCTGAGTGTGTTTTTGTGTGCCTTTTAAGGAAAATTGCCCCTGAGCAACAAAAGGGGGGAAATTACAGGGTGCCGGTGCGCATGCTGCTTTGTCCTCATAATAGAGCTGCATTATTCACATGAGCACTACAAAGGCCAGGAGTGCTCAATGAGAAAAAACGCCCACTGTGGAAACATGCATTTACATAGCACGCACATACACGCACATACACACCACGCTGCCCATGAGCCCACTAATTCCTCTTTAAACCAAGGAAATGTCACATCATTTTAGTTTTTTCCTCAGCGTCTATCTTAATAGAGCAGTTCTGCCTGAAACGCTGTTCTACAATTCTACAAAGAACCTTTAACTGCTCCATCAGTGGAACCATAAACATCTCTTATATGGTTTTGTTTTTATTATTTATTAGATAAATATTTCCTTCTGGGAAATTCCCAATAAATCAACATTCTGTTGTTAGGTTCTGGTTTGGAACCTTGACCAGTTCCACCAGAGAGACAAAACTAACCAAAACCCTGTTGTAAGTTTTTAATGGTTCCATTTAACATCGAGCCTTTCTCTGTTTGGGAAATCTTCTCATTTAGGGGTATATAAAGAACCTTAAAGAGTTCCTGTAGGGATCTATAGTTTTTTCTAAAGTTTGAACACAACTTCCAATAAAATGTTTTTTGCTTAGTGATTTTATTTTCTGCATTCTAGAGCAAGACTAGGGATTTTCAAAAATATGAGATAACACATATAGCATTAGGTAATTAAGTAACAACAACAGTCAATTTTTATTTTTAGACATGAAGGTCAGCTGTTCTGAAATAGTTCTTGCTAGAACAGTATTGTGTCAAATGCCTTTGCAAAACTCATCAAGCTCCACGATGAAACTGTCTCTCATGAAGACCTTCCCAGGAAAGCAGGACCAAACTGAGCTCTGCTGCAGAGGAGAAGTTTATTTAGAGTCACCAGCCTCAGAAATCACCAATTAATAAACAGCACCTCAGATTAGAGCCGTTATAAAGGATTTACAGAGCAGAAGTAGCAGATTCATCTCAATATTAACTTGTGTATTACAGTATGGATAATTTTATGGATTGTTTTACAAAGGTTTGGATACAAATGTAGAAAGAAATAAAAATCAGGAAAGACCATGGAGTTAGAATTTGAATCCAAACCTTTGCCTAGTAGTGTACCCTGTTGTTGGGTTCAACATAGAGCCTCTGTTCTAAGGTTTATAGTATATATTGTTGTACATCACTTCACAAAAACATCTCTTCCAATTGGAACTCTACATGGAACTTTGACTGAGAGGCAAAACTCTATGGCTTTACAAAGATGTTTATCAGTTTACCACAAAGAGTTCTAGATTACATTTTTTATTAGAATTTCAGAAGAGCATTTGTGTAGCATCCTCCTATCTGATAGCAAAATCTTCTGTTTTTGGTTGTGTAAAGGTTATACATTTTTATGTTAAAGTGTGGCATCTAAAAGTTTCCCCCTTAAGCCTTGTTGTAGGGTTCTTTAAAAGGAGCCAATAAGGTGTACATTATTTGTAAAAAAAAAAAAAAAAAAAAAAGCATGTGGGCATCCTTTAAATGTTTTCATTCTATATCCTTAATTCATTTAAAGTAATTAGATAGAGAATTATGGAAAATTAATTTCATGTGTATTAAATGTGTGAACCGCAAAGAAAACATGGTATTATTTACAGTTCCTTGGTTTTGGCAGGTAAATTTATTGTTCATGTGTTCTGACCTTTATTTTTCCTTTTTTCCTCCTTTTCTATCCACAGTGGTCAGCAGATCCCACGTGTCGAGTACACAGAAGAGGAGAAGACAACATGGGGAACTGTGTTTAGGGAGCTCAAGACCCTGTACCCGACTCATGCATGCCACGAGCACAACCGCGTCTTCCCCCTGCTGGAAGAGTACTGCGGCTACCGCGAGGACAACATCCCGCAGCTTGAGGATGTCTCCAACTTCCTGCAGTGTAAGGCTCTGCACCAATAAACACACATTCAGGCCTCACTAGCAATGACATCAGACTTTCTCATAAAGAGTGAAATTGTTTATCAGACATGTCAACTGTTGCTATGAGACCAAAGTAATACTCACTTTAGGAGAAGCAACATGAATGCTATAAGGAATTAATCAACAACAGGAGGTTTGCAGCACCAGTTAGCTCCTGTTTCCACTTGCATTACAACAGCTATAGACAGTTTTCTTTCTCCAAGAAATAAGAAGTACAAAAGTATTGATACTACCACAATTCTGATGTTGTATTTTTTCTAGCATGCACCGGTTTCCGTCTGCGCCCAGTGGCAGGGCTGCTGTCCTCTCGAGACTTCCTCGCTGGTTTAGCCTTCCGAGTGTTTCATTCCACCCAGTACATCCGCCATGGATCCAAGCCTATGTACACACCTGAGCCGTGAGTAGAGCTCACACAAAACACACCTACACAAACACTTCCTTAACCACTAAGCAATCACAGCAACACATAAGCTAGCAATTACATAAATCGCCTAGCAAATTTATTCAACTTTATATAAAACAGTAACAATTTAATGTTCTTGATTTTAGAGACATCTGCCATGAGCTATTGGGACACGTTCCTCTGTTTGCGGACACAAGTTTTGCTCAGTTCTCACAGGTGTGTTTTTTTTCTTGATCATAAAGGCTATAATTTACAGAGAGAATGCATTATATCTGTACATTTGAGGGCTACCTTGTGGATAGCACTCCTCTGGAGTGATAAAACCAACAAGATCCTTAATGTGGTGTCAAAACCTTTACGCATACTGATAACCAGCTGACTGATTTAATGGCTGTATGTTTATCTTTCAACATGCATTTAATAGAAACATATCAATGTAAGAACAAATATTGCAACATATATCCCTTAGTCTTTCTTCTTTTTTATTCAGAAAACAAAGGTGGATGCCAACTTTTGCACTGAGATAAAAATCTCTTAATGGTTTTCTTTCTTGACAGGAAATTGGACTGGCATCTCTTGGAGCCCCTGATGAATACATTGAGAAGCTGGCTACAGTGTGTATTACCTAGCTATAGTTAGTTATCGCTGTGGAAATGTAATTTAATGTTACATAACGTAATGTAATGTAACATAATTTAATGTAATATGAAATAATGTATGGTGGAATAAAGTTATGTACTGTAACATGCCTAATGCAATATTAAAATCAACCTGCTGCAAACAGTGATAACTATACGCCAAGACTGATCTAAAAAGATTGTTCTAGATTGTAGCTTTCTACAGCAGTTATTAATTATACAATTTCTAACAAACAAAACTTTTATATTATATTTTTACTATTAAATGGACCTACAAACAATCTTTAAAGAGTTTTTAATTTTGTTTTAGGGTTCCTAAATAATAGGAAGCCTAATTAGCTAGCTTTTAGCTCTTGCTCAGGCTTAGCCTAACATTGGCAAAGCTAGCTACAGAAGTCAAGTAACAGTTGTTTAAGAGGTACAATAAGCTAAGCTAACTATTTATATGTGCAATGCAAGTGCAGTGTTGTCATCAGGTAGCTGATCAGCTTATCTAACATAGCTAACTCAGGTTCTGATAATTCATTGTTTTTTTTTTTGTTGTTTTTCTGAGATTGTAACTCTGGATTCATTTGTTTGTGTAGGTTTACTGGTTTACTGTAGAATTCGGGCTTTGCAAGCAAGGCAGTGACATGAAGGCCTATGGAGCAGGTCTACTCTCATCCTTTGGAGAACTACAGGTGAGAGATTTGTTACTGTTACTAATTAATGACCTTCTCCAAACATCATTGCAGTGTAATTTTACTATAAGTCTGTGATTTGTCTTAGTCATTTTTGAACACACCTGAGAAAATATTGATAATTCTGCCAAATTACACAAAAAACAGCTACATACGGCTATGATAAGTATAAATACACTGTAATTTTAATACTTTCTGTCCTTTCTTAGTCATTTTTAACTTATCTAAAAAAACACTAATATTTCTGACAAATTTCGATCCGCTTTGAAGCACTTTTTAGTACATCTGAGAAAAATGTTAATAATCCTAACACATTTCTACATTTACATTATCTGGTAAATAAACATTACAGCTAGGTACAGCTAAGTGTAATGATGCAGTTATTTGTATAATAGTGAGCTTTTTTATAGTGTGAATAGTGTTATTCATCAGCACATCTGAGAACAATTACGATATTTTGGATATTTTTATTTATTTTCATTATGTGTACAGTATAACAAATAGCAGCTATATACAACTATGCTAAGTGTAAATACACTGTAATTCTGTCTTTTCTTATAAACATGACTAAGAAAACATTCACATTTATTACACATCATTTATATAATAAACATGTATAACAAAGCTAGATGTAATTGCAGTCTAATTTTAATCTTACTCTGGCTTTTCTTGGAATCTTATAATCAATTCTGAGGTAAATGTGAATATAACCAACACATTTCTGTATTTTCATTGTTTGTATAATAACATAAGCACTACATACATCTAAGGTAAATGTAATATGTATGAAAACAATATGCCTAAAATGAGCACTGGTAGTTAGGTACAGTAGTTAGCACTTGCAGGATTTCTCATGGAGGTATTGCACTAAATAGAGTGGCAATTTTTCTTGGAAGCTAATACAAATAATACAGTAACTGTAATATAGTAAAACTAACTGAGGAAATATCTTTCTATTTTTCAGTACTGTTTGTCTGACAAACCAACACTCTTGCCCTTCGACCCAGAGAAGACTAGTGTGCAGAAATACCCCATCACTGAATTCCAGCCAGTCTATTTCACTGCTGAAAGTTTCGAGGATGCCAAGGAGAAAGTCAGGTATATGTGACTATGAAGGATTGCACCAACACTATTGCTGAGCACATGTATCATATCTTTTCATCTGATTGCTGTTTTTCACATATTACAGGAAGTTTGCAGCCACCATTCCAAAACCATTCTCTTTGCGCTATAATGCCTACACTCACAGCATCGAGATTCTTGATGACACAAAAAAACTGCGCAACTTGGCTGACAGCATCAATTGTATGTGTTTATAAGATTCTACATTGAACCTTTAAGAATTCTCCACTAGGAAAATTGTATTATTGACCTTTTAAAATTATTGACATTTTATTTAAAGGTTTCTACTTAAATCCTTTAGGTAAGAAACCTTATGTTCAGAGTTCCTCCATGGTGAACCATATATTCTATGCTCCTGCATTTTACTTTTTTTTTTTAAGTGTAGCTTTCTAAATTGTACCAGAACTCCTTTTGACAGGGAAACACACATTTTCTATTAGAGTATTATACTTTATTACACTTTTTTTTTTACTTTTTTAACTAAGGAAAATGTAGATGCTTATCATCATACATCCCTTAAATGAAAAAAGGAGGCTGACAAATGTTATCATTTCTGTTTCAGGTGAGGTTGGGATCCTGTGCAACGCTCTGCAGAAGATGGAGTAGAACAAGCACAGAAACATGGATAAGATACTGAAAATGAGGGTTTAATAGATGACAAAATGTCAAATTCTCCTGATGATGTTTAAACCCTACCCTGTGCTCACACGAAGAGAAGTTTAATATGAAGCATGCTTGTATCTTGTATTTTAGAACATTTTTATATCCTAATATTTAAGCTTTAGTTTGTAGGCTAGAATATCTGTATTAGTTGATGTAGATGATAACATCATGGTTATTCGGATGGACTATTAAATAATGTGCATGCATTTATCTTTGTAATAGTTTGGAAGATGTTTAAGCCACTTTTGCATCTTGTCTTATGTGTCTTAACATTTGTGTTGTTTTTTAATAGCCTTCATCAATATAGTCATTTGTAATGTAGCTAGGGGTCATTTTTGTTAACTACTATTATTATTAATTATTTAGTCTTGTAGTATTACTTAGTCTTAGTATTATTGACGAAACTGTTCTTTCTTTTACAAAAGAAAAAAAGGGGAACTATTAGTTACAATTCGGCTATATTACTTGGTCTAATAATTATATTATGATATATATATATATATATATATATATATATATATATATATATATATATATATATATATATATATATATATATATATAATTTCTTGGTCTAATAATAGTGCATAGTTTGTTTTAATGGTAGATTATTATTATTATTATTATTATTATTATTATTATTATTATTATTAAAACTGGCACAAAAAGCCAGAATTGTCCTTTAGTAGCTTTTATAGTCAATAAGTGCAGACAACTGATCCATTATCTCAAAATTAATTGACAACGTGATAATAACAGGCTGCTGTTATTGGTTAATAACAGTTTGATAAGAAGGCAGAGATATAACGAGCTAAATGTATAATTAGCTTCATATTACATATCACCCTCTCATGTACAGTAAATGTTTCTTGTTAGCTGATCATTTCCCCCTTTCATCTGCTTGAGCAACAACGCATGCCTGATGACCTTATTAGATAGAAATAAATAGAGCAAAATTGTAAGAAAATCAAATGCTTTTATTCTTCACTTAATAAAGTTTGAACACTTGATAAATATTTTGCGCACAGTTTTTGTTAGTTTGATTAGCAATGAACTAACGGAGAAAAAAACAGAAACAATAATCTATTATTATTATTATTATTATTATTATCATTATTATTATTATTATTATTACTGGTTATAGTACCTTGGAGAGCACTATATATACTGTATCTCCAATGCCGAAGCTTTTTTTTCCAAACCTAAATTAAAAATAAATTAATAAATAAATAAATCTAGACTGTATATGCACTGTGACACGGATTAGACCTTGTTTTCAGAGCTCATTCGTGGTCGGCGTTTTATTTTTCTT
The DNA here is from genome assembly GCF_024256425.1 of Clarias gariepinus. NCBI lineage: Eukaryota > Metazoa > Chordata > Actinopteri > Siluriformes > Clariidae > Clarias > Clarias gariepinus. Next base: position 6,608,391 of record NC_071111.1, on the reverse strand, counting down.
AAAATGGAAGTGGAAAGCGCAAACGCGTGACGCAGCGCTGCGCCCACGGTGTCCGCGCTCCTGCACCGCATTTACATAAAGATCTCACGATTTCCCGGCGTATATAAATCGCTGGTTACATGACAGCACATAAGGAGAAGCCTGAAGCCAAGACAAAGCTGAGAAAAGTCTGCAGTAGAGACGTGAAATGAAGACGGAGAGCGTGGCGCAGAGTGTGCCCTTCAGCGGCAGAAAGCGGAGTCTCATCGAGGACGCGCGCAGGGACAGGGAGAGGGAGAGGGACAGGGAGAAGGACAAAGAGAGAGACAGGGAGAGAGACAGGGGAAGCACAGCCACAGCATCTCCGGGTCCATCGCGCAGCGGGGACAACGTGGTGTTTGAAGAAAAAAGCGGGAAAGTGACTCTCCATCTCGTCTTTACGCAAAAGAACGACAGAAATGCTGGCCTCTTCAAGGCTGGGAAAGTCTTCGAGGTGAGGCACTGACAAGGCGCTCTAAAATCATCTAAAATCTAAAATATCAATAGGCAAAAAAAAACAAAAAAAACAAACAAACACCTATCTCCTAGTTCTTTTTTTTTTGCATCATTTACTTCCTGCTGGAAGAAAAGAGTACTAAACTGCACATTTCCTTATCTTTGTGGCAGTGGCATCAAGTGTGAGAGCTTTCATCTTCTTTCCTATGTTTTTTATAACTTTAACATTATATGAGATACATAAGTAAACCGCAACTGTTTGAAGTAAACTTTTAAATCATTTTAAATAAGGCACAAGCGGTGCGCTTTTAATGTACCATCCTAGCATTAAGGAGAGGTACAGGTTAGAGTGTGTTTGATACACAAAATCAGATCTATGCGTGTGTTGTGTAGGATTTGTTAGTCTGAGATTCAAGATTTTTCCCCATAAGACTGTAATAAATGTATAGAAATGAATAAATGCATACAAATATTTATCAATAAATGCTTTATAAATAACCTTTTAATTGTGACGAAACATCTAAAATATTCCTTACTGCATATTTAAAGAACTAATAAGATATAGACCAATAATAATCATATTATTATTATTAGTTTAAGAACCCCAGTGTATTATTGAAGTATTCGTGTGGTATGTGCTTATTTATGGTGTGTTTAAATTAAGAGGTTTTTAATAAATTAGTGTATCAATATAGTCCACAGGATACACTTCTAATCCTGATTCGTAACTATTACAAAAAAAAAAAAAAAACCTTTTCAGACACACAAAAATAAATAAATAGAGCTAAAATAGAGATATTTTTTTCTCATGCGCTTTTCCCCGCATATTTCGCATTTGTAATCCCACTCGGAAGTTAAGTAATACAGCTTTCTAAATCTTTTAAGGGGATACAGTCCACATATGATGTCTTGGTGCAGATTTCAGCCAATATACCAAGAAAAAGCGTCTGTTGCCAATTGCCGATCAATTCTGAAAACGCATAAATAAAAAAAAAAACTTAGACTTAGATCGGATCGATCTGCTCCAGTCAACTTTAATACATGATATTTCTTATGAAACCTGATTCACTCGGCAATCCGTGTTGAAAAAAAAACATGTAGAGTGATTTCTGTAGATAAGCGAAATTAAGTTAACTGCACCTTGATGTGCAATTTTACGTGTGGCGTAAAAATAGTACCGTGAAAATAGTTTTATTTGTGTAAAGAACAGGATAAAAGTGAAAATGAAACTGAATCTGTGCGTAATGGCAAAATATTTAATAATGAGAATAACATATTTTGATGTCTTGGTGAAAAATTTTCCAGATATGGCAAATGATTATTATTTTTTCGAAAACAGTCAATCAATTTTAGGAATGCATGCTGCATTAAGGCTCGTATATTTACCAATCTGCTGCGGCCAACTTGATATTTCATGTAAAAAATCATTCACGCGTTGTGTTGCTTTGGGGGGGGGACTTGCAGATAGATTAGGTTATTAGGTTATTGATTGTTATTTTAAAAGGTTTAGCAGCTCTTTAATACAGAATCATCATTAAAAATTATTATTATTATTATTATTATTATTATTATTATTATTTCTCTGTCTAATTAAAGACCTTTGAGGCAAAGTTGCTGCACCTGGAGAGCCGTGCAGCTCGGAGGTGTAAGAAGATGCCCTCCGATGAGCTGGAGTTCTTCATGCAGTGTGAAGTGCACAGCGCTGACACCGACACCTTCATTAACGCGCTCAGAAGAGTGGCAGATGAAGTGCGGCTTCTGCAGGACGACCGGGGTGCGTAAACTTTTGGACAATAATTTATAAAGATCAGGGAGAATAAAGATTGACGCCGCCCTGAGTTAAATGGTTTGTAGTTTTGGATCCCGACATGGAATAAGGAATATTCTTGACGTTTTAAAACTGAGTGCTCTTGCTTTAAACAGGATTTAATTAAATCGCGCCTTTAACTGCGACAAATCTCCTTTTAAACTGCAGTTTTGCCAAAGTAATATTTCGATGTACCTGGTTTTCGTTTTGTCCGTTTATGCTTTTTTTTAACCACCATATTATTTAAATCTTAGAACATGTCAAAAAAGGTTTTAAGCCCCTCCCACTTAACAACCATTGTTCTTTAAATCTTAGGTTTTTATTTATAACTTCCTATAAAAAAAATAGTCAAATAAAATACTCAACTGTACTTTAAATAGACTTTAAGGTAACTAATAAATACCATATAGAAATCACACAAAATACTCTGGAATAAATGTTTATATATATAAAAAAAAAATTCTGCTAATTCAATATAATAGGCTATTTAAATTTCTGCCTTGGTAAATGACTGAGGCAAATCCAACAAACTAAATGAAAGCAAAAATGTCTTTCCTCATGGTCTTCTTTGCTGTGGTTTGCTTGGTGTAGCAGAAGTCCAGTGTTGAAACCATTAACATCATACATTTAAACCCCCACACTTTAGAAATCAAATTTAAAAATGCAAAAATAAACAATCGTAAATAAATCGTAAATCGTTTCTTTGTGGGTTTTAACAATGTGTACATAACAGATCAGGTTCCATTCCAACCATGTACTATGTATCTTTAACTATTTAACCCTGAACAGCAAAACATATATTCTTGATCTTTATTTATAAGGCAAGAACACTTAATTATATTTGTCCTGAGTATGCCAAAGTATACTTAAGTTTGGGCCAAAGTATGCTGAAACATTTGTGTATACAGGTTCAATTATATTTGTGTTAAGTATATCTCTGATATGTACATAAAAAGTGAACTGAAAGCATACTTACTCAGCTACAAGAAGTATACTATTGGCACACTTGTATAAACTTCTTATTTGGTAAGGAATTGATCAGTTAATTAGCACCAATAAGGTGAATAAAAATCAGAGGGGTGACTCTGTGGTAATAATTCTGCTAGTAGCAGTCCTCTCCGTAATTGTCTCCGTACAAAATTAAACAATAATTCACTTCCCAGTGGAATAGGAGAACGAGTGTTTGTTGGAACTCAGTGCTCAGAGATTGCAATGCTGCTGGCAGTGCTACTGTCCAGGCAGAGGGCCTCATCAGTCCCTATGCTTAGAATGACTCAACAGTCCTTCAGCAAGCAAACACTTTGTTTCTGAAGTAGAAAAAATGGTCAAGCATAAGCATTTGAGGAAAATTATAAGGAATTGTGATGGCTAGATGACTGGCTCAAAGCGACTCCAAAACTGCAGCTGGTCAGGACACACCAAAAGTGATCCAAGGAGGGAGAACCATGGAAACAGTGACACAGTTATGGTTGGCCATAACTTTAGTTGCTGAAAAGGTTAATGCTGGCTCCCTTAGAAAGGCGTCAGAACACATACTGTAGTGCGAAAGATGGGATCTATTCAATATTAGGTGGGTGGTCAAAATATAATGGTTGATCGGTGTATGCATGGTTTGTGCATTTTTATTAGTACTTGTTGACTCTTTTAATCTCATTCAATTAATATCAACTCCAATAAATCAGAAGGTTCATACACTAGATCTTGTGCTCTCATCTGGTTTAAACTCTCAATCTTTAACCCTATTGCTACTTGTGTAGCAAACCTGTGAGAAACCTGTGAGAACTGTAAAGTACAGTGAAACCTCGGACTGCGAGTAACGCGGTTTGCGAGTGTTCCGCAAGACGAGCAAAGATTTTTAATAAATTTTGACTTGGAAAACGAACAAGTCTTGGTTTACAAGTACCGAGTATCATAAATCACGCATGCGCTTCTTATTTTTTTACGCCAATCGTCACGTGATCACAACTGAGCCAATGGTTTTTCTCTCAATTTTTTCATTATACATGCTTTCCTTGGCACCACCTTTAAGAAACAGAAAATTCTTTATCGCTGTCAAAAAATGTTACCTTCATGTGTACTAGGCAGCCTATTTAACTGTCTTGATATAAAAAAAAACCTTTTGGAAATAACCAAAAACACAACTGAAGTACTGTACTGTAATTGTATTTGATCCCACTAGATTGGTTTTCCAGTCTAGTTAATTTGCTTGGTTCTTATGTTTGTACAATAAAGTTAAAAATATTGGTGTATTTCTGGATATATGATGCACATAGGCTTTGGAATAATCTCCTGGATAACATTATGTATGCTCCCACTATTTATAATTTAAAACGAAAGCCAAAGCCCCGTCTTTTTTCAGCTTCTTTCAGTCTATTAAAGGTTCTTTGTTTTTTTTTTATTACCTTTAATAATTAAGATTTTTAAAAACATACATTTCATAAATTTTTTCTTGTTTATTTACATTATTCATCCATTTTTATGCTTTTATTTACTTCACTGACTTTTATTTACTTTTTATTTTATTTAGTTTTGTCCTAGGTATTTTTGCTCTCTAAGATTATTTACATTGATTGTGTGTATAGGCATTCCACTGAGAAAAAACAAACAAACATTAGGACCATTACTTGTTACCGGTTACCCACAGAATAGTCTTTAAAGTGTAACTACTAGCTTATAAATCACTTAGTAAAAAGGGGTCAAAATATATTGCTCATGTCCTCATAGAATATTAACCCAGCAGGGCTCTGAAATCTTTAGGAAGCAGTCAGCTGGTAGAGTCTCGAATAAGAAGTAACCACACACAGATGGAACCAGTTTTTGGTAGATGATAAATGTGCCCCAACTCAAGCTAGCTTTAAAATTAAATTGAAAACTCAGCTGTTTTCTAGGACATTTGATTGTTTGATTTCTCTGCTTATTACTGCACCGTAACTGCACTACATTGGTGTTTCTTATGTACAAAGCCTGCTCGACTATGACACAGTCATGAAAAAGGACAACCAACACTTCATGCCTAAAATGAACACAATCCATGACTGTGAATTCTTTTACAAATGTGCAGGGAGAGATAGTTAAAGCTTTCGTGACAGGTCTTTATGAGCCAGCACAAAACTGTGACTTCGGACTGCTGAAAGAGGAGCAAGTGAGGAAGAGAACTGAGTTCTGGACAAATAAGTTTCCCAAAAACTGCAACTGAAGCTCACCTTGGAAAGAGCCATTCAAATCTCCAGACAGAGAGAAGGGGTGAAACTGCAAAGTGATGGTCGAGAAGACTACTGCTCAGTGGGACCTGCAGAACAGCAGTTAAAGAGCACATGTGGCAACACAATCCCCCACAACCAAACAGAATGCAGTGAGTTGAGTGAAATAAGTTGCTTTGGGTGTAAATCAGAATACTACCCAGCTCCAAACAAAAGCTATAGAGAATGTAGGAAAAATCACAAGAAATGGTATCACAAGTCCCGGTTTGACCTGAACGCTCCTTGTATATAATCTTCTCATCCTTAGTTAATGTATATGAGCTGTTAGGACTTGTAGGTATACATATGAATTATGATTGATGTTGCCAGACAGCAGTCGGGCTGGTCTGAGTATTATCAAAACTGCGATCTACTGGGATCTCTAGGGTTTGCAGAAAATGGTTGGAAAAAGAGGAAATATCCAGTAAGGGCAGTTCATTAAAATGCTTAAAATTGTTGATGTCAGGGGTCAGAGGAGAATGGTCAGGCTGGTTTGAGCTGATAGACAGGAAACTTTAACACAAAGTAACAATTGAGACATGCTGAAGAGCATCTCTGAACACACAACATGTTGAACCTTGAAGCTGATGGGCTACAGTAGCAGAAGACCGCACCAGGTGACACTTTTTGAAGTGTCTTAATTAAAATGAAATCCATTTAACTCTTTTTGTCTATACTTGCATGTGATAAACTATATGTATAATCTGAACATTACTGTTTTTTACTATTTTATCATTTCAGTTCCCTGGTTCCCACGAAAGATCAGCGATCTGGACAAATGCACTCACGTAATTACAAAGTACGACCCTGACATCGATCAAGACCACCCTGTATGTAACTTTTAATTGTATCATGAGTTATATGAGGAATAAGGGATAAGATACTGTATGTCATGCTGTTATGAGAAATAATCAAAAACATATGACATGATGAATCATACAGTAAGTTACTGTTACTATGTTAAAATTAAATATTCTCTTGTAAGAGCATCTGCAGAAGTGTTAGGCTGCTCTTATACCACAGCAATTTGCCAATAATTAATTTTTTCAATCATTTAATAAACAACACTTTATACTTTTTTTATTTATAGTTGCATTTAATGTTATTTAATGTCCACAAAACTAATCCCTGTTTATGTTTACATTATAGCAGCTATTAAACGCTATTAAATCCCCTTTCAAGTATCTACTGTAGAACTCGTAGTGCTGTGTTATTAATGTATTTGATGTGAACAGAAACTCAGTGTGATAAAGCCTGCAGTAATTTAGCTTTCTGTTCAATCCAGGGGTTTAACGATGCAGAATACAGAAAACGGAGAGCGTTAATCTCTGAATTGGCTTTCAACTATAAACAGTAAGTCAAATCATAATGATTTAGAGATGCTACGTTCACAGTAAATCCCCAGTATGGAAAGAACATCCTTTTTAATACAGTAAATGAGTGTATGTAATACTGTGTATTACAGTGAATATAATGCTTTTTTTCTAATGTAAATAAAAATGTAAATATGTACAGTATAATCATTTTTATTTTCATTTTTCGCAGCGGCGACCCTTTACCATATGTTGAATATACTCCAGAAGAGGTTGCCACTTGGTGGGTTTCATATAATAAACCAAATAGCTTATGCAAAACCTTTTTTTTGTTGTTGTTGCTCTTTTGTTGCCTTAGGGTGTGCAAATGTAACTATATTAGTAGTAGTAGTGGTCGTAGCAGCAGTCAACAAATTGATTTTAACAAGGTCATTTTAAAGTTTTTTGAAATGTAGTTTCCATTTACATAATTAATAAATCAATCAACAATATTTTTTTAATTACCTAAAACTTTAAAAGCCAAAAATTTTAACTCCGCAAGTCGATGTCCAGTGTGTAGTCCGAGCATGATCCTGATCCTGACAGGTTTTATATTTTCTCAGGAGAGATGTATACAGGACTTTAACCTCCATCTATCCGACTCACGCATGCAGACAGTTCCTGGACGGCCTGCAGCAGCTGGAGAAAGAGTGCGGCTATGGAGAGGACAAAATCCCTCAGCTTAGAGACGTGTCCAGTTTCCTGAAAGGTAACCTCTGTTAGGACTGTCATGTCAGCTGAGAAATAGAGGCTTGGATAAGCATTTCTATAAAGTACACTATATCGCCAAAGTTTGTCTCCTAACCGACATATACAGGACTTCAAGGATCTCAAGAGACCCTGATTGGAAAACCCTGTTAAACAGCTTTGGGATGAACTTGATCCAACACCAGAGCCTGATCTCACTAATGCTCTTGTAGCTGAATAAACACAAATCCCCACACCACACATACTTTTGGCAAAAAGCGTAATTCTGGTTCCATCAAAAACCATGTTTGACCTACATGCAACTTAAGGATCACATACAATGAATATAAATACAATATTAAGTTTGTGAAAATTACCATGCAGAAGGAACTATCAAAGCAAGCCCAGAAAAGGAAGATGTCGTGGTTTGTTGAGAAAATACATCCCAAACATTAAACATGGACAATAAATCTAATCTAATCAAAATGGAAAGAATTAGGAACAGCCAGTCTGGAGGAGGCCTTCATGTGTCACCTCATCAAACAGTAATAAGCAGAAAGTAAGAACAAAATGAAGGGCATCTACTGACATCTACTGTTGCATTAGTAAAATACATGCCATTTGTATTTTTTTATGTGAGAAACGTGTGCACACAATCAGATGTCAGTCAGTAGAAGATGGGTTTCTTTTCAAGTCAAGATTTTGTACTTACGTTTTCTCAGATAGTTTATATCTCTTCACATGTGTACTCGGCACAATTTGCTGAGAAAATCTGTGAAAAGCCAGCCCTTACAGCAAGGACCTTCTGTGGGTTACCTTTCTTATGGAGGGTGTCAACGGTCATCTTCTGGACAACTGTCAAGTCACAAGTCTTCCCCATGCTTGTACTGAACTAGACCGAAAGATACACAGTATTTATACTGTGTGAATAGTGATTTACGCAAACTCGAAAATAAATATTCTACCATTGTGTTTTGAGATATTGGATATTTGATTTTCATGAATTGTAAGCCATACTTATCAAAATGCATTTTGCACTTTACATGCATTGAATCTAGAATATATGAGCTTGATTTTTGAATTACGTTAAAAAACAAACAAAAAATTTAACAATATTAAAATTTCATTGTCATTACTAATGTCAGTCCAGTATGAGTGAAGTTTGTTACAATACTCTCTCACCTATGAAGAACTGTCAGTTAAATTACCCATATGTTTATCTGCTGCTACTGTGTGTAACGCTGTGTATGTATAAGATCCGATTCAGTTCCACCCTATAATATTTAGTTTAAACTATTATATGCTGATTTGCAAGACAAATATTATTGCAGCAGATGATACTTATGACATATATGTGTTTTTAGAAAAGACAGGCTTCCAGCTGCGCCCAGCCATGGGATTGCTGTCTGCACGTGACTTCCTGGCGAGTCTGGCATTCAGGGTGTTCCAGTGCACACAGTATATTCGCCATTCCTCATCACCCATGCACTCACCAGAACCGTAAGTCCCCTTGTGCATTCTACATTACAATTCAGTCACACAGACAGAAGCAAACACAAGCTAACCTCGTTTTATTTACTCAAATTTAGAGACTGCTGTCACGAGCTGCTCGGACACATCCCCATGCTTACAGACAAGGAATTCGCTCAGTTTTCACAGGTATTAACTTTTCATTTTACAGCTTTTCTTTTTTTAAATAAATATTTAAGCTTTTATCAGCTTTTAATAATTACTTTACAGTACATACTGTATACAGGTAAAAAGTTTTTTGTGCCAGTCCATTTTTGTTGTTTTGCAAGGGTGGAATAAACTATACTCAAATAGCAGTAAAAGTAAAAGTGAATTTTATTCAAAAGTAGATGTGGCTAAAAATCAATTTAAAAATCTAAATATAAACATATTATTAATTTAAATAATTCTTGCTTTTTTTTTGGGGGGGGGATTATTTTCTGAAAAAATGGAATTGTCTCAATGGAATATGAAATTTGCTGTCAAAATGTTTATATATGAAATCATTGTTGTTTTTTGTAAGTCAATTCAGCTTTTTATTATTATTATTATTTTGCATAAGGGGGAATAGATAATAACTTCACTTAAATACCAGTATAAGTCTTAGTCAAAAACTTAATCAAAAGTAAATGTGGTTAAAAGTCTACTTAAAAAAAAAATTCTAAGAAAATGTAAATTTAAACATATTTAAGTACTGTACCTATTTAATACCTGATCAAAAGTTCAAGTTTTGTTTAACTTAATACCATAATATGTGATATGTGAAAATATATATTTTTAAATTTGGCATCCTGGATAGCTAACATTTAATAATCCTGTTGGAAGGAATGGGCAATTATATTAGCAATGAAAAATAACTAGCACATTTACTAAAATTAAAACTAACTTTCTTCATGCTTATTAGATTATTTGGTAAAATTCACCAAAAGTTATCACTAGCTTAAAAATTAAATTATTTCTGTTTCAGTGAATAATAATACACTGATGTGTAAACCTAGTCCAACTCAGATGTGTTGGACTAATGGTACTTAGTTATTAACCTAGTTAACCCAGTGTAAGTATGTATCCAATGTTGTAAACATTAAAGCACTTTTTGTAAGTCGCTCTGGATAAGAGCGTCTGCCAAATGCCTAAATGTAAATGTAAATGATGTGAATTATACTAATTGTCCTTTCCTTCTTAAAAAAAAAACGTACTACTTTGAAAGTTAAAATAAAAAGAGAATTTAAGGAAAATATTACTTTTTTTGTAAAAGTAAATAGGGAAATATAAACCTTAAAAAATTAGTAGTGGAGTAATTACTAATGTATGTCTTTGTGTGTGTAATCTGCAAATTTAGTGCAGAAAACGAACATGTGCACTTCTATTTTAAATTTTTCTCTTCACAGGAGATTGGACTGGCTTCTCTTGGAGCATCTGATGAGGACATTGAAAAGCTGTCTACTGTAAGCAAGGAGCTTTTATTATAATGATAATTATGTATGAGTAGTACAAATTATGCATTATTTCAGTAAATGGTGTGATAAGTTAATGTAAAAATACTTGAAACAGTATATTTGCAATAAAAAATAGAAGAAATATTTAAATCTACTACTGTACATCTAGTTGTTTGTTAAGGAATTACGTGCAATTTTCTTTTTTTACACTCAAATTTACTACAGGGCTGCAAAACCTTAATGCAAAATAATAAAATATTTAACTCAGTGTCTATGTTCTCACTTCCTTCTACAGCTCTACTGGTTTACGGTTGAGTTTGGGCTCTGCAAGGAGAATGGAACAGTGAAGGCATATGGTGCCGGACTTTTATCCTCCTACGGAGAACTTATGGTGAAAGAATTTTAAAAAATCACAATATGATTATAATATGAGATAAACAGTTTAATTTAATTGTCTGATTAATATTAAATGTGTATGCGTAATCTTTTAAATAACTAATGTTCTTAGTTAAATTTATTGCAAGAAAAATACCTAAAATGAATAGATGCATTGTCCATTTGTAATTTTAAAAATATCTAATGTATAAAGATTTTGAGACAGTTTTTAAAATAGGTTTTTTTTTTTGTTGTTGTTGTTCCTGAAGTATGCGCTCTCTAATGAACCCCAATACAAGCCGTTCCTCCCTGCTGAGACAGCGGTCCAGTCGTACCAGGACCAGACGTACCAGCCCATCTACTTTGTCTCTCAGAGTTTTGAGGATGCTACGAACAAGATGAGGTGATGCCTTAAGGAGAAGGTGTAGAGGGTTGGGTTAGGGGCAGGACCGAGGAACAGACTTTAAATCTGGGAAAGAGAAGAACCATTTTACAATGAAGCTAATCTGGGAAAGTTTAATAGAGACATTTGTATTTATTTAACCTTAAAAAAAAGAGTATTTTAGTCCTCACTTAAAATGTAGATTGTTGCTTAAGACTTTATTGCAGAAGACACAAACATTGCGGTAGGGCTTTTTGAAAATGTATTTCCTGACTTTTAATACTCATATTATTTAAGATTATTTAAGATTTAAGATCAGCTTTTAAATATTTAATAAATATTAAATATCTCTAAATATCTATAATAAATAAAATGGTTATTACCAAAACAATAGCAGTTTAAAAATGATAATAATTTAACGACTTTTTGAATAAATAAAACTTAGAATAAACTGTAATACTTAAAAAAAAAACACATTTTCAGGAACTGTTTTAAAAGGTTTAATACATAAATATATCAAATATTTAAATAGTTAATAATATTTGATTAACAAATATAACAAACTAAAACAAGTAAATTTAATCGTTTTTTCAAATAATTGTTAGAGTAAATGTTCAGTAGGTAAAATTATTAAGTAAAATGTTAATGTTTAAAAATAAATAATAAAATAATTTTGAATTTAACAAGAAATAATAAAATGTACCATTTAAAAAAATACTTAATGCAAATGTGTAGATACTTTTATAACATTTAATAATGTTTTTTTTATCAAATAATAATAAAATGTGTGAAATGTTGACCGTTGATGATGTTTGTTGTCCAGGCAGTACTCCTCCAGCATCCAGAAGCCATTCTCTATAAGATACGACCCGTACACCTGCTCCATGGAGATCCTGGACGAGCCGGCTAAGATCCAGAACGTTCTGGGCCAAATGAACGAGGAGCTGAAGATTCTGCACAGTGCGTTGGAGAGACTCGGCCAGAGACGAGCCTGAAAGCCTGGTTTTACTTTAATCCCACATTAATCACACTGACATGGAGAATATTAATTCCAAATACACACAGAGTGTAAATATGTCTGCCTTTCATCCTGCACACTGTTCTTCAGTAGTTTTTAGGTGTGTGTGTGTTGTGTGTCTAAGAGATATACTATTTGCACTTAATAAATCTTTATTTTTGACTATTCATACTGCAATTGTGTTGAGTTTTACATTTAGATTTTCCTGTTTGATTCGAAGTGTGATCTTTATTGAATAAACATCCTCAGGATGAAACAAGGAAATTCAAGTAATTTCTTCCTGGGATTAATTCTTTACATTTTGGGTTTTTAATTCTTCCCTTAATAAATAAAATTTGCATGAAAGTATAACAGCGCCAAAATTCCTTAAAGCAAAACAGCATACTGAATCACATGAAGTGAAAAAATTCTTGCCTGTAATTTTTTTTTTTCAAACTGCTTTAAAGTTTTTTTTCAGTTAATGTGATTCAGTATGCTGTTTTGCTTTGAGGAATTTTGGCGCTGTTATACTTCCATAAATTTGATCTTTAAATCAGTTCTTAAACTTCCAATGCATGGATTGTCAGTTAACATCACTATCACTGTGTTGTTGGTCTTTCGGCTGCTCCCGGTGAGGGGTCACCACTGCACAAATACAAGCTTGGCCCAGATTTTTATGCCGGATGCCCTTCCTGACTCAACCCTCCTATTTTAACTTAGCTTGGGATCGCCACTGCATTCGGTGACTGGGGTTTGGGCACTGGCTGGGAATCGAACCCGGGCCTTCCACATGAAACATGAAACGGAAAACACCTACCTAAATGGTGGCTCAGGCTACATAGACACTACTGTATAACCATGACAGTCCTGCTCAGTCCTAGCTACAATAAGCTATTATTAGGTCAGTATTATTATTAGGGTCCAAACACTACGACAACAACCCTATGTTGTTATAGGTTGTGAAGGGCCCTATTGTTATTCTAAGGATTTTTTTTCAAAGGTTCTTTGGGGGTTCATCTTAAGATGCTCAGAAAGTCATGAAAAATCAGCAGACAGAATCTGTCTTCTCTCAGCAGAGTTTTTGATATCTCATATCAGTCAGACATGGTGATGCCTTAAAATAATGCCAAAATTGGCTAAGTTCTCAAGTGACATCATAATGAGTGGCAGCATAATGTAATGATTTTTCTCAGGATCTGGGGCTTTTTGGAGGTCTTAACATGCTCAAAAAGCACACAGCTTGTGTAGGGCACCTGGGCGGCAGTGTGGGAGGTGCTTGGGCCCAATCATCTTTGCTTTGCAACTTTAATTATTATTATTAAAATAAAAATAAAAAATAATAATAATATAAATTTACAGTCAGGTGCATATATTTTGGCATTCAGCATTTATACACCACCACATTGAGTTCAAGATTGAGTTCAACTCTCAGGATGTGAGTAAGGTCAAGGCTTTCAACAACTCAAGGTGTTTGACAAAAGTGAGGCATTACTTATTGAGGAATTACAGCCATTTTCATTACCCCACCCCTTCCAATTTCTTTGCAATGAGAAAGTCTTAGGTAGCATTTACTGTAGTTTTGCAGCATTTCGTCTGAATCTGGGCAGAGAGTATAGACCTATACACTTCAGAATGTATCCTGCTACTTTTATCAGCAGTCAGGTCATCAATAAACACCAGTGATCCGCTTCCACTGGCAGCCGTACACACTTATGCCATAACACTGCCTAAACCATGTTCGACAGACGAGGTGATATGATTTGAATCATCAACTGTTTTTTTCTTTATTCATACTTTTCTCTAATTTAGTTAATTTTGGTTTCATCAGCCCCAAGAATCTGGCAAAGTTTTTGTTTCGCAAAGTCTAATCTGGCCTTTCTGTTCTTGAGCGTTACCAGTGACCAGTGTACGTTGTTGTAAAGTGTCTGTATTTACTTCTTTACTTTCATAATGACACACTTACATCCTCAAGAGGTTACTTGATCTACCTAAATGTTTTGAAGAGATAAATTTTTTCCATGGACAGAATTCTGCAGTCATCCACTTTAGTTGTTATAGTTGTTAGTTGTTTTATATATATATAGTTAAATGCAAATCTTTTATCTGCGTAATTAGTCATGGAGTATCGAGGGAGCAGGCCACACCTCGCCAAGCAACTACTTGTCAGCAATTTGTTCCATTATTTACGAGCTCCCACAATAGATGTCTAAGAAAACTTTGCTGTAATTCTTGAATGGTTGAAGCCACATTTTGTCAGAACCCTTGAATTAAAGCTGAAAGACATCTTCAATGTTCCATTTCAAATTGAATGTGGTGGTGTACGAAGGGCCAAGAGTTCCCTTACTCAACCCTATACCCTAATTCATTTATTTATTTATTCTTCAAAATGGAGTCACATACCAGGAAGTCATACAAATTTCCTCAAGATCCTAAAAAAAAGAAAGTTGAGCCCTCACATTGTGTTTTCTGTATTTTAAAGTATATTGTGATGTAAATCTCTGTAAAAGAACAATCCTGTTAAAGTCAGATGGCAAATTATAAAATTACTGTAAAAAACAATTTTTTTTAAAATTAAGGACATAATTAGATTGTGCTAAACGCCTTCATAGTTTAGCATGAATGCTAGTTTACCACATTTTATGTTTTATAATTCAGTGTACAAATATCATAACCATATACCTCTTTAAAGATCTTCAGGTTAACCTTTTCAAACACTTATTATAATCTGTTAAATATCACGGTAAATAAAATAATATTACACAAGTTTGAGGTTAGTTCACCACACTGCTAATTCAGCAAACCAAAACAGGTCAAGTTTGGCTGATTAGCCTCGTGTCGAGGTGTTTTACTGCTGATGGATGATTTACGGTCGCAGTTTTTCGGGAGTACGAGCCACCGTGGCTCTTTTCCAAATCGGTTCTCCCGAGGAGTTTGCCTAGTAACTGTTCGCTTCAGTTCTTGAGTCCAAATAAGACCACCCTGCAGCACTGACCATAAAACCCAGCTGCTTCAGTTGATGCTGACGTCAAGGTTAAACCTGATAACTGCCATCTTTTAACATGAATCAAAAGAAATCTGGGATGTAAATAAAGAACTGGAAGACAAGATGATTTGCAAAACGAGCGAAAGATTTAAAAGAGAGCTCAAAAGAACATGAGTGATCAATCACAGCCCATATCTTATCTTACATGCTGAAAGATCCAGTCCGCAAATCCCCCTGTAAAACTGCAGGCTGCGTCCAAATCGAGCCAGGATCAAAACACATGTGCAATACCATGGCATTAAGATAAGCATGCTAGTGCGATTCTCGTCGTTCACGTCTATTTTACCCACAAACTCCCTAAATGTTGCTCCTAGTGAAAAAATTTTAAGAAAAGTCTTATAAATATGACGTTTTCTTAAATTTTCCCTTTAAATTTAGGATTAAATCTTAGTAAAGATATTTACAAACATTATGATTTTACTGTCTATTCTATTTTTACAAAGAGCGCATTTCAAGATCTTTACAGAGGTCAGAGGTTATTTTGTATTAAGCAATCACAGTCCTTGAATTGCTGCAACATCCCTAGCAATGGGGTCGACCACGCCTCCTCACTAAGATAAAGGTTTTCGTAAGACGTTTTCTAAATCACTTTTAGTCCAAGACTCCCAGCTACGGCATTTCAGGCTAAGTTAGGAGCTCTCTGAGAGAATTCTAAGAGGCTTTGTGAATACGGGCCCTGTGTTTATTATGATGACAGTGTGTTTTAGTGGCAACTCGGGAGTTCGAACAATAAGTTCACTGGAAATTTAAGAAGAACCTGAAACTTATTTATACCATAATTAACTGGTAACCGACTAAAATCTTGATCAATAAAGTGATTTATGTTGTCCATGTTTTAACTTAACCAACTCTTCCTGACTTATTAAGCCAAAACTTTTCATTCTCAGAAAAATCTGATCTTCTCAGCTGTAGCAAAGGAGTAACCACCAGATGGCAACCTTTGATTAGAATCACCTCAACACTTCTTCCTGATATCATGGCTCTTGTGAGAACCCTGGCTGCTGGTTCCCGACTCTTCATCCACTCTGGGAGTTATTATGTCCTTTGGAAAGACGTTTGTGTGTGTGTGTGTGTGGAGAGATGTGGCGGTGGTTGACGTCGACTTCTCACACACAGATGTTCCAGCGCTCGCTTCACACCACATTGGACTTGTTCAAACAAAGTCGGAGAACCTGGAGAGCAGTACCGTGTTATGCTTGAGGACGGTGGTTTTGCTGCTGCTCTCCAAGATACATAGAGCACCAACTAAAGAGTCGAGGTTCCCCTGAAACCTCCTCCTGTAAACCAGCCGTCTCAGCTGCGCTATAATGCCCACAGTCATGTACGTGCTCAGCACAATATGGCTGATTGTTGCACTCTGATTACGTGCACACGCATGCACTTACTGACTTATGTACCTTATGACCAACTTGTGTACTGATTAAGTATTCAGTTAATGATTGATTTAATTTATTAAATTAAATACTGACTTGTTTAATGACTGATTAACTGACCACAGGATTAACTTTCCTGAACTATTTACCTTACAACTGACTTAACTGAGTACTGACTTTCCTGACTCGTGTACCTAATAACTGACTCATAGACTGACGTAACTGACTTATGTATATAATTACAAATTCAAGTACTTGCTGACATATTAACTGACTTGACCAACTCATCTACCTAATGACTGACTCATATACTTACTTAACCTCCCTGAAAACTGACTTGACTAACATATATACCTACGCTACCAAATTACTTGTGCACTTAATGACTCACCGACTGACTTGACCAGCCAGTTTAATTATATAATGACTGATTTGTGTACTTATTGACTAATTAACTGACCTCAGTAATAAATTAACTGACATTTCTGAAATACTGACTTATTTGACTTGAAAAATAAATTTACTCACTTATTAACCAATGTCTGGTTTTTATACTGACATAACCGACATGTGCATATAACAACAGTCTCATGTAATGACTTTACTTGCTGGGTTTATTACTGACCCAAGTACTTACTGACTGAAATTTTTCCACTTTCTATCTTATTAAATGTGCTTACTAATTTGAGAATCAACAAGGCCATTTCTATTTAATGGCTATAGAACCTTTACTATCACTGGAGCGCCACCTCATGGTGCATCGCCCCATTTTACTCTTACTGTATGTGCGTGGTCAGCATTGAATGGCCTTCAAGAAGTCCAGATCTTAATCCATGTGATTTTTTCCCCCCTGTGGGGCAACACAAAGGAGGAGGTGTACAGGACAAAGGGTCGCACACCGGAGGACTTGGAGGCACAGATTCAGGAGGTTCTCAGCAACATCCCAAACGACTTTCTTCAGAAGGATGTGCATTCCATCCTGGTTGATGCCACCGGACATGCATACATTGAAATTTAAAGATTTGCTTTCATTTCTCCATGTCATAAAGTACATGTACAATTTGTTTCAACAAATTCGTATTAGAAATATGGACATAATTACCAATTTTTAATGCCTAGTTACTTTTCACCCACCCTGTACTTACTTATTAACTGACTTGTGTACTGACTGATTAATTTACTTCTTTATTAAATTTGTGTACTGATTAAAACTGACATTTTCACTTGCAAAGATATACTGACCATATGACTAATTTGCTGACTGAGAAACTTTTGTGCCCTAATAACGACTCATTAACTGACTTGCTGACTTACACTAGCGCTCAAAAGTTTGGGATCACTTGCAAATTTCTTTGTTTTTGTTCAGTGATTTATTTTCTACATTCTACAACAATACTGGGAATTTCAAAACTATGAAAATAACGCACACAATTAGGTAATTATGCAACAACAACAATAACAACAACAATAGTCAGTTGTTATTGTAAAGACACGGAGGTCAGCCTTTCTGGAATAGTTGTTGCAAGAACAGTATTGTCAAGTGCGTTAGCAAAACCCATCAAGCACCATGATGAAACTGGCCCTCATAAAGACCATTATTTAGAAGTCATTTAGAGTTACCGGCCTCAGAAATCACCAATTAACAAACAGCACCTCAGATTAGAGCCGTTATGAAGACTTTACGGAGCATAAAGTAGCAAATACATCTCAATATCAACTGTTTTAAAGATCATTGCATATTTTGAACACCTTCAGCATTGTTTTACTTCAATGTAGAAAGAAATAAAAATCAGGAACGACCATGGAGTTAGGAAGTGATACCAAACTTTTCAGCGGTAGTGTAAATGGGCATGCTTGTTAACTATGTAAATTACTGCACATATTATATTAGATCCTGTCTCATTTTAGTTGAAAGCTATAGAATTTTGTAATCTTTTAGAAAAAGTCACGCAACTTCTGTTTTTGCTACGACCATCCCTTATAACCAGCCTCCTACTTTTTCACTCCATGAGACCATGCCACAATTAATTACTCATTTACAAAACTGAGATTTTTGTTCCTGTTGTAAGGATTAAGAGTAATTGGTCCAAGCCTAGCATAAATGCCAATATTTACCCAGCTCATGCTGTCCTAAACAGTGTGTGAAAAGGAGCAATTTAAAAGTAGGTCAAGGTTTTCCCTTTCCTCTCCATTGATATATATTTTGACACTTTGAACAAGGACAAGGAACATGGAGACAAAAACAAAATGCAAAACCCCCCCCCAAAAAAAAACAAGGAAAAGAAAACCATTGTTTTACTAGCACAACAGATTTATTGAAGATGTCAATTTACAGTATTAAAGAAGTTAAAGTTGCAAAAAATAGAAGCGCTCTTTATAAGCATGACAAAAAAAAAAAAAAACCTGGGCTCACATCTCGGTCATCCAGAATGAGAGCTTTCGGTCTCCGCCGATCGCACACAGGGGCAGGGTTCTATGCCAGCTCAGGCCCGATCCCACCACTGAAGAGCCGATCATCACAGGCTGGAACGACAGTGTACAGGATGAGACGTGAAGCGTGACGCGCTGACTTTTAACGCACAATAAAACACACTCGATATAGACGTACCTGAGGGTGGCTGAGGTGATGTACCAGTAACTGACTGTTGATCTTTCCCGGACAGCCGGTGGTGGCGAAAAGATTTTCATTGGCCCTCGACCACCTGACAGAGGCAGAATATATGCGCGAGAATGTAATCAATCGTGGCTGAGATTTACACATGAGGATCGGGCCAACCTAAAACGAAACATCAGTGCTTACCTAAAGAGTCTCGCTCTGTCCAAATGCACTGGCCTCTTGTCTTGAGGATAACTATTAAACAGAAATTACTGTTTAACTTCTCATGTCTGAGGTTTATGATTTATTTTGAAGCTTATAGGAAAAAAAAACTCAAATTATCCATCACTTACAGCACAAAAATCACACTTGCTTGTACTGTATAACAAACATTTACACACAATATTAAGGTAACACATTAATCATAAAAAAATATATATATATTTTTTAAAATAAATAAAGATAGCCATCATTGTGCAACAATAATCTTAATATACGGTGTGCTCAGTGTGTTGATAATTGTATAACTCATAGAAAGCAGACATCACCTAGTGACATGTTTTACATTTAGCTCAATAAAAGGAATCAAATCAAGATCAATGACATTTCTGGTGAGCGAAGGCGTAAAAACTGATTGATGTTTATAGAAGACTTGAAGCGCAGTACAATGATGAGACTCTTTGCCGCAGTAAAACATTTAAATAGCGCAAACGTTTTAAAGATGATGTTCATGAATGACAATCCTGACTGTGGACTGAGGTCACTGCAGTCGTTCCTGTGAACATTCACTGAGTGAAACATCTCATTTTTAAAAAATTGTCGCCAACTTGCAGAAAAAAGAGACATCTGTACACACAATCATTCACCAATATGAACTTGTTTGGGGCAGTCCTGACCTGGCTGAAAGCCATTTCCACATGTTTGGGCTATTTAAGGAGTTCCTGGGAGGCCGGCGTTTTAGACGTGCATCAGGCAGTCTGATCGTGGCTCCGGCATAATGAGAAAACCTTCTACCTTGACTGTGTTCAAATACTGGTATAAGTACTTTAGCGTAGCAGGTGATTATATAGAGAAATAAAGGGAGTTTTTACTCTTATAACACCCCTTTATACTTTTATGATTTAAAATATTGGATATTTATTACAATTAGAATGTGGATAATGAAACCCTGCAGGGAATTAATTGACATTGTGCATGTTCTTGAGTCATTTATTTTTATATTTTTATATATATATATATATATATATATATATATATATATAAATAAATAAATAAAAAAAAAATAACAGCTTTTTTTGTTAGCCCCAGATTTTCATCCTAATTTACTCCCCAGGTCTACCTTGGGTCCACCTGGTGTTTCCGTACGTCTACCTGTAGTCCATCCTGTGCAGAGCCGCGTCACATGACGGCAGGGAATTAAGCGGTAGGATGGTATCGCTGGTAAATACTTTCTGCCCTTTCTCTCGATAACTGTGAAAAAAGTTGCCTTTACTATACGTTGCTCCTCCAAGATCTACAACGCGTCTAAGATTTATTTATTTTTTTTTTACACGATTCTGGCAGTGAGCTCCAGAATTATGAACCTTTCTGCTAGATATTCCTGGAGGTACTTTGCTGTGCTGGTTGCAGCAGGAAAAACATTTTGATACTCCTGACATAATGAGCTTCTTGGAGCACAATATAAGCTAATCAGCGTATAGAAAACAACTTGCAGCATCAGGACTTTTAATGTTATTTGAGTTGATTAGTTTGAAACTGCTCCAGATTTGTTAACTTGCTTTGGAAAATGTTTAATGTTAGTTAAAAAAAAAGAAAGAGGGTGGGAGTTTTTTTCGTAAGAAAGCATGGCGATGACAAGACAGGACATAGTTATGAGAGTTACATACTGTCTTTATTTGTCCTTATAATCCTCTGCTACCAAGTTCTCCCAGACAGATGTGTCTCTTCCACAAGATGAGGTTCTGAATGCTGAATGTTCACGGGAACGACAAGCCACCTGAGCCGAGATCATCATTTTGAGGTGGACATCTTTAAAGTGTTTGTGCCGTTTAAATGTTTTACTGCGGCTGAGAGTCTCATCAACGAACTGTGCTTCAAGTCATTTGTAAACGCCAATCACTTTTACGCCTTCATTCACCGGAAATTTCCCGGTTTGACTTGAACGCCCGTTTTATTTCAAAAGAAAGAACTAGAGTTGTTACCTGGATCGTGTAATATCCCAGATCACCCAGTCGCTCCCCACCACAGCGCCCACTTTGATGGTGTTGGCGAGGCACCAGTCGGCGGACATGAGCGGCGTCTGCCCGCTGTCCAGAGACAGGATGGCCTGCTGGGTGACGAGGTCATAGAAACGTACGGTGCCCTTTTTCTCAGCCACCATCAGCTAAGACGAGACAAAGAGGAAATAAAAAGGCCCTCAGCATCCTGAGTACGTTCGACACAAAACAGTGGAGTGGATTAATTACTGCTGATATTATCCCCCAGATCCTATTTATATCTTCAGTGCAAGATTCTAAACGAGGCTAAGACTGTGTGTGCTTCCCACAGAGAACATCGTGAGCCTGAACTCGGGGTACTCACAGTACTCCAACTCACCTTAAAGACCTCCTCGGGATGCCAGCACACAGAGACACCTGGAGACCAGAGTCGGAACGAGACGGTTTCGTTCCCGTCCAGATCCCAAACTCTGCAGGAAGAGACAAAAAACAAAACAAACACTTACGTTATTTCCAAGTCTCTAGTTTCAAGGTCAACTAAATATATACTCAGAGTGTTCTAATAAATGATCTGATGTTACAGTTCACTCTCTAGACCTTTAAAATGACGTGGAACTCCTGACAAAGTCGAGAACGCGTCCGGGAAGACGAATGAGTGCGCTGTGACAACCTGGATTCATGCCACATGTCCTCTAATAGACAGAGAACGTGTTTGAGGCAAAGGAGAACTGCTCACTTTATCCACATACATATAAAACTTAAAAAATGTATTAAAAATACACACACACAAAAAAGTTGTAGAAGTCTATCGGTAGTTTTGGACTACAGGTTACTTCTTGTAATTTCTGTCTGTACAAGGTGTACCTGCTGCCAAGTCTGTATGAGGTGACGAAGAAAGGGAAGTGGATTATATTGCAGATATAAACGACTCGTCATAAATCTATCTGCAATGAGAAAAACACTACCTGGGTTTTTAATGCACCTATTCTTCTGTTTCACTCCGGCGGAGGAAATAAAAGAAGGCAGAACAGGGACAGTAAGCCATCTTTTGTCCTTATGTGGTGTAAATCCAATACACACACACATACACACACAAACGGGAAAGTCTACAAGAAAGCAAAAACAAATCAAGTGAAGTGGAGGGCTTAAAAAAGGAACAGTGCTGTCAGAAATGTTTTTAATCAAACAACCAATTAAGCACACAAAAGGAAGGGGATGAAGCATTGTGTGATGTGGGAAAAAAAAAAAAAAGAAAAATCCTCTGATATTCCCGCTGAGCACGGATGTGAAGTTCAGGGGTCGTTTCGGCTTTTAAACAAGGATGAAAAATATGACTGGAGCTGAGATTCAAGTAGGGAAAAAAAAGGAGCTTTTAGTCAGACTGATAACTTACAGTAAAATGTGTGCACGTGTGTGTGTGTGTGCATGTGCGCAGTTCTTTGGCTGCTGCCCCACTGAGCACCCAGTGACGAACGAGCAATAAAAGCCACTCACTGAGGTATTATGAAGACGACTGTGTTCTCCAACAGGAGCGTGGAGTTCTTGCATGTCATAAATCCCCTAACTTTTGCAGCTTGACCCGTGCCCAAGAGACGACTGGGACTGCCAGTGCCGGCTTGCCGGCTTCCCTTCCCAGGAAAACAGGCTTTCGTGCTCTTTAATTTGGCCTCTCGCAAAGCCACGAAGACATCCTGGCCACGGTGAGCAGTGATAGAGAGAGAGAGAGAGACAGAGAGAGAGAGAGAGAGAGAGAGAGACAGAGAGAGAGAAGGGAGGGGGGCTTGTGCATGGATGGAATAAATCTCATGGATGAAGCAGATGGTTGACCCTGAAAATTAAGAACCACATGAGAGCCGTGAAGTGCTCTGAACGGGACGAGATGGTTGCAGGGGGTTCTTGGAAATGAAACAAGGTCATCATAATGAAGCTTTCATCGAAGATAGATAGACAAGAAAGACAAACTGATCTAATAATGCAGAAAAGATTGAATCTAAATTTGTGGACGACTACTTGTACTCTCGACGTGCATGTGTTAAAAAACAAACAAAACAATCTTGTATATAGACATTACATAAGACGAAACAGAGGTGAAGAAAGCGAGCCGAGATCGGATGTCCACTACGCATGATGTCGGAACGACGCGCTTGACCTGATCGGACCTTTCGCACTCCGGCGCGAGTGAGATTTTAAACCACGACACACAAACATTGGCTGGAAGGTTTCCGCTCGGCATCGCTGCCAAGCGAAAGAGATCAATCGCACGCAACACCAGAAACCAACGACCACGACCACCAGTGAACCGACGGTGCACTCAAACCTACGGTGTGTGGGAATGTGGAAGGAAAGAGGGAAGGAGGGGAAAAAAAGAGAAAAAAAACTGACCCAGAAAGATAATTATTTAATCTCGGCTCAAGGATAAGACATGATCGTGTGGTGATGCAGCATCAGCATGTTCGTGTTCAGCAGTTCTCAGCTTATGTAACAATGACTGCTTTTCTGGTATCGATACCACGACCTTGATCATCAGGCAGTACATTTCTTTCTATCAAATCTCTTCATAAGTAAACATCATCAGGTTCAAATACACCCTCCCTCCTTCTCCTTCCTTTAACGTGAATAACTGATATTTCAGCTTCATCCCCTGTTACAGGATCAGATCAAATTCATTCTATTTTCTCCCCTGATATCTAATCCACCTTTTGCCCCGTGGCTATGCCATCAAAGCAGTCGTCCAGTTTAGCAGGAACGCCTCCGCTGGTTAGTGAATTGTGTGGCAAATAATGCAGAAAATACTGCAGATACAGATTAAGGGCTGCGGTTTGGTTTAGTTAGTTCACATTAGAACATTAGAACATGGGGGAAACGGACGTTGGCGCCAGATCGACCAGGTTTAAGGGTTTTAGAAACGGATGATTTCCTGCACCGAATGTTGGAGGAGAATTTAACAAAAAAAGGATTTTGGTTGAGGTGTGTCTGAGGGTTGAAACATCTTGTTGATAAGACATATCATACATTTTTCTGCCAGCTCTTATGCAAGAACCTGCCTCCCTCTCTCTCTGCATGATTTTCTGCAGCCACAGGAAGCACTGACGTTCCTAATAAATTGACCGATGAGTGTGTGCACTGAAGTAATTGTGAACAGTGAATTCTGCCCAAGACCCAGGTACAAATTTTATGACTGAAAGCCAGACACACTCTGTCTCTCCCTTCAGGACTCAGGTGAGTCTTTCTCTTTAATAATGAACTCGCTCAACTCAGCAATTCCCTGGAGTGACCTGCGCTTCCGACACTCGCCCGTAGGTGGCATCGGGAGTCCAACCTGAGCTGCAAAAGAAAGCTCATCACTGCACACACACGCGCGCACACTTGTTTTCAGTGTTCACTCTGATCAGCAGAATGTCGATACTAATATATTTAACATGGCAGCTTCAGTATAGAGTGCAAAAGTTTGCATCCCCTTAGGACAAAATTTTGAAAACGCTATCAGCAAGCTTATTCTGTGTTCAGTTTTGAAGATGTGAGTCCATAGAACGCCTAACAACACCCAGGGAAGAGAATGTTACATACGCTTCTACGATACACAACATGCATTGTATGTAGGTTCTCTAACAAGCCGCCAGTGGTGTTGGGTTAAAACAAAACCTAAAAGTCAGCTTTTTAACTTATCTATTTAAAAAAACAGAATACAAATAAATTGAAAAAGAGGAGAGAAATTACTCACTCACTTTTTCACTCAATGTCTATACCGCTTTATCCAGTATTCAGGGTCGAGACGAGGTACACGTCAGACATGGTGCCAATCCATGTCAAGACACACACAAACACACTATGGGCAATTTGGCAATCAGCCTAATCTGCATGTCTTTGGTCTGTGGGAGGAAACCGGACAAACACAGGGCGACCATACACACTCCATGCACACAGAGGCGGGAACTGAACCTGGATGTAGCCTCAAATTCAGGTTCTTATAATTCCCAATGTCCAACTTGCAATTCACAAACTCCTACCTTCAACCAGAGCAATTCCCAAAACTCTACTTCCAACTTGCAATTCCCAAAACCCTACTTCCATCTCGCAGGGCCCAACCACCAACCAGAACACTTACTTACAATTTGTTGTTACTTTAAACCCCCACCTGCAACCTAAAAATCCCAACCCAATCCTTCAATACTCAAAACCCGGCAGAACAGCCACTCAACTCAAACTTTCTACTCGGGAACATTAATTATGAGTTTCACCAAGTTTGAGAGAAACAAAACTGTGGCACATGTGCCTTAACACTTCCTTCTGAGTAGTTCAACTTTTTTGCACTATTTAAACCACTGGGTCAAGCATGCTTCAAGGCAGCGATAATTCCCACTAGCAATCGTCAGGCTCTGGATGCTACGTCCTCTGGTGCTGCCATCCAGTGTCTGAACTGAACTGAATAGTATTTGGTACGGAGATACTCAAGACGATGGTATTCTGTCTCAATGTAGTAAAGGGGAGGCACACACAGATGTCTATAACTAGTGCTAGCAGCATGCAAAAAGGCACATGCTGAGGTTTTTTCTCTTTTTTTGTGAAGCGCTAATGTTGTAGCTCAAATCCGAAAAATCAGCCAAAGACATTCTGAACACGATGCTTCATCAGAAAAAGTCGGTCCCTCTCAGGGACTGAATTATTTATTTTACACAGTCTGTATTAACGCACATAAAGCTCTTTACCCGTTAAGTTGCTGCTTTTAACCAAGCTAATTAGACTTCCAGGCAGGTTCATTGGAGCTTTGACTTGGCCTGTGAGCTCGCTAATGAATGTATAATTTGAAGGAGAATGATTTTGTCATGTTCTGGAACGGAAAACTTGTATCTTATTGCAGATGCTTTCAAAAACGAGCCTGCCCTTGTAGTAATGCCCCCTTTTAATTTTTTTTTTTTTTATTGCTCCCATGTTCCTTCTAGTCTAGACACAAACACACAACCACACCTTCGATCAGATCGGACCATGTGAATGAAGTTGTATGTTGTGTGGGATGAATTAAAAAGACATCTGTCCCTCTACATTTCCACGCCGTGACATAATTGAAATCTTTCTGCAGATGGAGATGTTTTCTCTGGCCGGTGAGGGACACAGAGGCTGAGGCCGGCAATGTGGAAGCCTCGTCTCCCCACACCTCAGTTTAAAGTTTGCGTCCTTCAATGCCCTCGGAGTGTTCCGAAAACTGCTGACATCTTCGTCAGAGTCAGCACTAACAGCGACGTGCCCTTGATCGCACGCTGAATACCAAAAGCTATCAAAGTGAGCACGAGAGGGATGGAGGAATTAATCATTCAGCGAGCTCATCAGAGAGGAGCAATCGGAGATCAGAGACTTTTTCGACCCCGACAGCTAGTCCAGCTCATATACGACGCGATTAATTCAGATCTGCTCGCTGTGGAACATTCCGCCCCCCGACTGTGATAAAGACTGATATTCTCGCTCTTTCACCCGACCTCGCATTTGAACCGGTACCAACATCAACAGCGCGGCCGCAACACAGAGGACGATGAGGAGGAGGACGAGGAGGAGGAGGAGGAGCACTGAGCTCTTGAAAAAAATTTAGCGTAGCGCTTACGGTGAGAAAGAGTGCTGCGTCTAGACACATGCTGGAGTGGACATGAAGTGGTGGAGACAGGCATCCTGAAGAGTGGAATAACAAAAAACACAGGGAGGGAACACACACACATACGTTCGCGTACAGTAGAGCCTGCTGATACGGCGCGCAAGTCTCACACACACGATCAGCGTGGAAAAAACAACACGAGTGCAGCAAGTGCATCCATCTTTCTTTAAACCAACACGACTCTTCCAAATCAAGCAAACTGAATGAAATATGAAAGCAATACAGCTTGGCTTCTTCTTCTGTAACATATAATGGAGAATAGGAAGCTTATAAAGGGCTGATGTTTACACTCATGCCTGCATTTTACAGCTATATAAAAAAGAAATTTACAAAGTGAATACAGTAACGAGTTTACACCAAATAAAACTTTTTTTTTTTAAAGAATGAGAGGTGTTCAAGTTAAAGCAGGAGTTTTTGATTGCGCTGGGATTTAAAAACTCCCTGAAACTCTCAGGAACCCCTTTAATGCCCCAAACATAAGGAAATGGCTTGAAGCGATGTCAAGACTGTGCAGGGAATAACTCCCAGCTTCTGTAATGTGCAAGTGGTGTTGGTGAATGATTGTGTGTACAGTTTCCACAGATCCACTGGACCAAGTGAAATGTTACACATCGATTTGTTTTTTAATTCCAGTTGTTGAATGTTCCCGGGACCGACTGCAGTGTGCTCCGAGCCGCCTTGGCCGTGATAGTCATTTATGGACGTAAGACCTTCTTTAAAACTGCAGCACAGTTCAAACGTTTTACTGCGGCTAAGAGTCTCATAACCGCACTGTGCTTTAAGTCTTTTGTACCTTTTACATCTTTATTCACCAGAAATGTATTTAAATCACAAGTCGAGTGCCCGTCATAATATTTCTCATTTTTACTTGCTGTTGCATGACTTAAAGGTTGCACCACTTTGACTGGTACAAAGCACTGACACTGGAGACGACTTCTTTAAATCTGAAATACATTAAGAACACTTCATCATATTAATCATATGTGGGGGAAAAAATGTTCTGCTCCTATAGAAACGTCTCAGTACTAAATTTGTGGAGCTGACTAATTAGAATGTAGAAATTAACAACAAAAACATCAAATTACTATAATAATACTAAATAATATTTATACCGCATACTAATAACATATTACATGACGCAGCCAAAAAAGTTACACTAATATTTCATTGGACCCCTTTTTGCTTAGATTACGGGCGTGGCATCGTTTAAATAAGCTCATGCATCTGCTAAACATTTGCTGATACGCTTGTGCCATGTTACAACACAGACTTCGGACCTCTGTGTAAAGTCTTCTCCAGCACATCACAAGATTCTTAATGGGGTTAAGGTCTGGACGATTCCTGTGTGATGATAATGATGCATCTTGCTCCCTGAACCACTCTTTCACAAATTCTGCCCGTGCCATGAAAAAAAAGAATAGATTCGAAAGAATTGATTAAAAAACCTGGTCATTCATTATATTCAGGTCGTCAGCGACCTCATCTTTGGGCGCAGAATGTTTATAATGCCTTGACCTGATCAACAGAAGCAACCCCTGATCATAACACTGCCCATACACGCTTGTACGGTTGGCACAAGGCATGATGGTTATCTTGTTCTTAACCTGATGCACCAATCACTCTGGAATGGGGTAAATTTGGACTCATCAGACCACATGACCTTTTTCCATCGCTCCAAAGTCCATTCTTTATGCTCTCTAGCGAAATAAAGATGTTTTTACAATTAGCCTCATTGTTTAATGGTTTTCTTAAGGCTACGCAGCAGTTTAGTCCCAATCCCTTGAGTTCTCTTCGCATTGTGTGTGTGTAAATGCTCTTACTATCACTATTAAACACAGCCGTGTGTTCTACTGTTTCCACATTACTTTCTCGAAATCCTTCCAGGTTTTATTAATGCATTTTACAGTTCTGAACGACAACAAACACCTTAGCTCTTTTTTTTATGCAGGACAATAATTTGATCCTTCTGAAACAGAGGATTATCTTTGCCACGACCACAGGATATATTTTCTGTTTTTGTTTAAGAGTTGAGGAGCTGGTCACTGCATCAGTTAGGGTTAAATAACTTGCTGCCAGCTGAACCACATTCATCACTGCAGTAATTATCTTAGATAAATCCTGGTGGTAACTTTTTTTTTTTTGGGGGGGGGCAGGCAGCGTACATTACTATACTTTAACTCCACTATAGACATATTTGCGATACACAATATATCTGTTGGCATGTGTTGGCGATTATGGATCATGCCTCTCACCCCCTCCAAAGAACAGTTGACAACTGTACTTAAGTGTGGTTTCAGCAACAGACTCAATCACCCTCGCTGTTTAAAGGAACAGCACAGGAAATGTTTTTACCACGTGCCGTCAGACTCTATAGCTCATTCATACACATTAGACCTGTGGTCAGTGGCCTGAAGTTAATCATCTTCGTTGGTTTTTAGATGGTTTTAAAAGGTCTGGTTGCAGTTATTTTATTTATCTTACTGTATTACAGTATTATCTAATAGTATATATGCAACATCTGTACATTTACAAACTTTCTCTGTATATTTACCTTAATGTTACGTATCCAGCTGCTGCACCAATTTAAATCTCCCTTAAGGAATTAATAAAAAGTCATCCAATTTGATTTAATCTGATCAATCTAATATAATCTAAAATCTAATCTTCGCTTGAGCTTAATAAAACTATTTATTTCCATACAATATTATATTACCTATTTCTTACATTTATCATTACTTTGATTTATTTATAAATGTATTAAAAAAATTCTATTAAAAAATCTTTGCTTTACTTATAAAAAAATTGCTAAAATGTGCTGTTTTTTTAAGGGCTACATGCGTTGACAAACAGTGCCTCAAAGATTGTTTAGTTCTTTATTAATTCATTTTTTTTTTTACTTCATCTTACTTTTCATAGATGTGTAAATGAAAGAGGAGAGGGTTTGCAAGTTGGATCTCTAAAAAGTAAAATTAATAGAATTATCAAATAAATAAAACAATTATGGTGCTAAAGGTCATATGTATTTGTTATTTGGTGATGTCGGCCCGTTCCCCTGGCTACCACCGCAAGAATATTATTTCACAGCTGTGGCAAACACTGGCATGGCAGAATAATTTGTCTTGCCATCCATATTTTATCATCATCCTGGCCAGCCCTAATTACAAACAAACAAATATTAAGATTTTTTAATAGCTTGTTTTCAGCAGTAATTGCATGAAATAAGCAAAAGATCTGCAATTAGCTAATAAGCAAGAGGAAAATGCTGATCTAGTGTCTATTGTCATGGCCAGGATGCTCTATAAGCGGAGACACTCTGCAGGTCTTCTCTACAAATGATTCTCTATATGAAAGAGTTTCTGTCCACCTTGAAGTCATTACGACTGCTTAATTTCCTGGTGTGCGGCTTAGAAAAGGGGGCGGAAAAGCAGGCAGCGGTGTCCAGGTATGTCAGTTAACACGTCTCTGACGTAAATAGGGAAGCCCTGAGCCTCCTGGAGCGCCCGCTTAAGTTACCTCGAGCTGGCGAGGAAACAGCACCGTACCTCTGGGGTACGCTTGATTCAGGCCTGCTTGTTAACCATCACCAAGGAGATGGGAAGAAAAGAAACGGAAAAAAGAGAGAGAAAGAGAGAGAGAAAATCACACAGTTTGGGCCGCTGATTGGATTTCCACGTTTAACCAATTACTAAAGGAAACGGTGGTTCGCACTTACGCAGAGCGGTGTGTTGTGCTTAGGGTCGGGTTTCAGGCTGGAAAACGTGGTCAGGACTTTCTGAACCATTAACAGAGAACAGAACACAATAGGGTGGACACACACACACACACACACACACACACACACACACACACACACACACACACACACGTTTAAGGGCTTGACTGACCTGCAAGTGTGATCGTCACTGACCGATGCTATTTGCTTTCCTTCCGTGGGCTCAAATACGACATGATTGATGTAGCTGGTGTGTCCCTCCATCACCTAGGCAACACAGGAAACAGGAAAATCGCACACATATGGAGAATGTACATGGAAAGTTCACTTTCCTCCCAATCCCTGGTGAGGCGGGGAACCTGTAGGTACGGCGTCGACGCCGCGTCTGCCTTAGGCATCGTTTAAAAAAAACATAAGCGAGATCTGACAAGACTCTCAGCTCTCTATATACTAGAAAAAAAAATCGGTTCAGTTTTAAATCGTGATTCTTCTGTGTGGTGATTCACGTATCGTTGCACAGACTCCAAAATCGATTTCTTAAAAACTATTTTTACATTTATAACAGAGATGAACCGGTCGATTGGGCCGGTTGAATGACCAAAACCGTCTAGTTTTCAGTTTGATTGGCCGTGACCGGTGATCATTCGATCAGCCTCATATATAAACGATTCTGTACCCGGTGCAACAAAAACATAATTTTATGGCGTTACATTATTAAAAATCGACTGTGTTAAAAGCCTCGGATCTGTCTTTTTCTCCAAACTCTGAGAGAATTAGTCCCAAACGCACTCATTACACACACTTACACCAGTCTCACAACACCGCAAGCGTTAAGTAACACCCGCTCTTACTGTCAAGTTAAGTTTTGATACTTTGACACAAATTGTTTGAAGTGGTAAATCGCCACAGTTTCTTTATAATCCTACAGGTAGCGCACTCTGAACTATTTACACATTTTTATGTGTAACACATGATTAGTGTTATCATTAAGTTTGCTTATAAATAATGATTATATTGGATGACAGAAATATGTGACATACGAAATATCACGTACAGTATTAATTACGGCAGATGACAGGAATACGAAATCCTCTCAATTAAATGTAGCTTTTTTTGTTTAATTTAATTTTTTGTTTAATTTAATTTATTCCTGTTAAACTCTTGCATTTAAAGTTACTTTTGTATTGTTTAAATGCTGTACTTTTAAATGATAAAACTAATGTTGTAAGGAACAAGCTACATTTAATTACTCATAATTTTTTTTTTAAAGATATAAAATTGTAACAAAATCCAAGAATTTTTTTTTTTATATAGAATCAGGATATTTATAAAATGTGATACCTATAGCATCCCAATATTAATTGAATCGGCCCTAAGGTATTATAATAATATCCTATTAGGAGGTGACTTATGATTCCCTGTTGTTCCCTTATGATATGTTTTTCTTCCCAGTGTTTTGAATTATGTAATCGTTATTTTTTTTAACCTTGTTGCCCACGAAGCAAACTAAATTAATATATATTTAAAAAAATAAAAATAAAAAAGTCTCTTGAATTATCCCTGACTCACAGCCTGTTCTTATTCAGAAATGCCTTCCACACAAAACATCACATTTCCACTGCCTATAATCTAATAAAGCTCGATGGGAACGAGATCCAATATTTTAAGATGCATGATCACTCAGCATTTGGACTTTATGCTAAATTCCACAAATGTCTCTAATTGACGATACTGCGCGTTTGCTCGACTTTCCATAATGTGCAAATAAAAACAACATTCCAGCAGTTTCTGTGATGGGCCACCAAACAGCCTGGGGTCAAACTCAATAATCATACGAAAATTATTCGGAAGAAATAAACACACAGTCCACTGCGCAGTTTAAGTAAAAGCACGTTGTATATTGAGCAGCAGTGTGAGAGAGTAAACTCTGTCTTTCTAATGCTGCGAGACATTTTTTTGCCTAATATTGCTCGTTTCCCTTTACTGTGTAACGGCATATTTTTGAGGGTGAGCCTGTGCTAGAGTACTCTATGTAAATTACCATTCATTTAAATTGGGGAAGTTGCCAGGTCTGTCGTACAAAATAACGTAATATAATATAGTTGAACATAATATAATGTAATATAATGTACAAATGTGATGTAACATAATAGTGAATCGTTTAATGCGATAATGTGAGATAATGTAATGTAAAGTACTGTACATTATATTACCTTAAAATATATCATTACACAATATAATGTTAAGCCTAATGTAATGTTTACATAAACATAATTAATGTACATATAATGTGGTATAGTGTAACAATCTAACAATGTAAAATATAACATACTCTAATGAAATGTAGTGTTTATACTAATAATAATAATAATGATAATAATAATAAAATAACATGATAGCTGTAAACATCACTAAATACCGTACAGTGTAACATGGTGAATTAATGCTCATATTCTATTGTATACTCCAAATGCACGACGTGTCCCAAAGTTGAAAAAAGCAGTAAGATTAAAAAAATTTCCACTCATCAACATCGCTCTCCTTCTGCTTTTAGTTATAAACAGCTTGAGATGCAAATGCATCAGCAGTGAATTTTCGGCAATGTGGTGTGTGCAGCCATGATTTTCCCGGCCCGTTTGTTTATCTTATACTTTTGCAAATGCAGTAACCAGTACGTATGTTCACTGGTAATTACTAATTACAATCAAGTAATTCCATTATCAGATCACCCTAACCCACTTCCCTAGTTTGAACAGGGCTTTGGCGTGTGTATGCTGGCAATGACTTCACTCCAGAAAGAGCTTACCTTTTCTTCATTAAGATTCTGGAGATCTGAGGTGAGGAGTCTCAGCTTTCGGTCAGCTGATGCAGTGCAAAACCTGCAAACAGAATACAATATGTAAAATGTATATGCTGTATGTATATACACATATATACAGTCAGTCCCTTACTTACAAACAAGTTATGTTCTGGGAGCACGTTCGTAAGTCAAATTTGTTCTTAAGTCTGTCAAAATGAGTCTTTGACACAAACATACAATGCAACAATCCACTTGGCGAAATCTGTTTCCTTTCCCCACACTGCCATGTTTCAAAAACCATAATCGCATCTAAAAAAAATGAATCTTACAGTGAAATGTAGCAGTGTTGTCTCTGCGCTTTTAAATCCCACACAATACACCGGACTTTAGACATTTTATACATTTACATACAAACTGAAAATAGTGTATATAATTGTAAGTACTAGTATTTGGTGCACTGCAGTGTCTATGTGGGCTACATTTCCTGTTTGTTAATCTGATGTCTCTGGTAATAGTGTAAGACAGCAACGTTTAATTCACTGACATTCACTTGGACTTTTATTAATAAGCTTTTTATTTCACTTTCACAGTCAGATGGTTATGACGAAGCATACAGTACTAATCTTGAAATCTACACGTCAGAGTGCTCACAGTTTGCGTAAAATTAAACTGATGATGATTGATTATTCATTGCACCCCTACTGAGCTCTATTTATTTGATCCTAATTACAGTGCAACTGATTAGAGGCTGAAGCGTTGTAGTATATATACACATTACTTATAGAACATATATAAAAGGTACAAACATACAAGTATAAAATATACAAAAAGACATCTCTATAGCACTAACTGCTTTATAATTACTGTGGATTTTAATTCACCTCTGTAACTCTGAGCAGTGTGTAAAACTAAGCACACCCCGTTTACCTGATCATCTTAGGCAGTTTGTCCAGCCGGGATTCTGGACTCCATGCAAGAGCGTCAGCACGAACTCCGTGCATGAAAACTCGCAGGACGATGAATTCTATTCCGTCTACGTCCATGTCTTCCTCCTGCGTCCACACACAACACACCTTATTATGAAATACATGAGCAAATAACTAACTAAATGATCAAAATTATATAACCATGGAGTCCATGCAATCCTAAAATCAGTCACTCAACTCTTAAATATTGGTACCCTTAAAAAAAAGATTTAATATTAAATGCAATGCAATGATGAATATTTTAAGTTAATTCAAATTTATTTACAGCATGTTTATAAAAAAATAAAAAATAAATACAAATTTTAATTTGGACCAAAGTTCTGTACATGATAAAAATATAACAACCAGGATTAAATAACAGCTAAAATTGCAGACACTGCCCCATTTTGAGTGGTTTGGGGTTATTTGGAGTTAGATTGAGGTTATGACCCACTAGCAGAGGCAGTCACACTTCAGGTCAAAATGGATTATTAATTGAATCTTTAATCTATGGTGGCACATGGTTATGAGAACATCCTCTTAGCTCTGTCCTGTTTGTCCATCCGTTTGAAGGGTGCAGATAATTCTAGAGCTGAATATATAAGGCAGTTAATTTTTTTGTTAACTAATTTATTAGATAGATAATTTTTTTTGCAGTTAAAAGTTTTAACTGATTTAAATACTTATTTTATACAAAACTTGTGTGTACCATTATATATTATTTAAGGAAGCCAAATTTTTTCTTTAAGAGACATTATTTTATAAATAGAGCGGTAAAACAAACAACTCACCTAATGAATTCTTTCGCTAAAAATTATTCCAAGAAATTTGCCTCGGCATACAGTATGAAGCATTTTTATCATACGGCCGAAATAACCAAGACGAATCCGAACAGCGGCTATTTTGTGACCTATGTTTGGGAGCTAAGCGAAGCCAGTTCATGTCCTGAAAGCGGGCTCGTATTTTAAAACACTTGTATATCAAATCGAATTTCCCCATAGGAAATAATGGAAACTAAAATTATTCATTTGACAGCCCCAAAAAATAAATACATAAAAATAATTAACACAAAATATAAAGTAAAAATATAACAAATTAACCTGCACTTTACCTTTAAAAAATCCGCGCAGGCTGTGTGTGTGTGTTTGTGTATGTGTGCGAAGCTAAAATAAGAGGAAAGAAGGAATCAGCCCCTTCCCTTCTTCCTCCTCTCATCTTACACAGCAACCCTTCTTCGTCTCTTATTTAAGTTTTTCGCACACACACACATTAACGAAAAGACTGTTTTATTGGAAAATTTAACAAGAAACATCATCAATGACACTTGCGTGAGCGCATACTAATGGAATAACTGCTGTAAAGTAAAAATAAAACAAATTAACCTGCACTTTATGTTTGAAAAGAATCGCGACAGTCTCCATTCGTGTGTGTGTGTTTGTGTGTGTAAACGAGGCGAGGAAGGGTGTGTGCGTAAAGGCAAGAGGAGGTGTGTGTGTGTGTGAAGGGGCACAGTGTCCAATGACAAAGTGCAGGCTG
The DNA here is from genome assembly GCF_024256425.1 of Clarias gariepinus. Taxonomy (NCBI): domain Eukaryota; kingdom Metazoa; phylum Chordata; class Actinopteri; order Siluriformes; family Clariidae; genus Clarias; species Clarias gariepinus. Next base: position 6,572,251 of record NC_071111.1, on the reverse strand, counting down.
ATACAGAGAGGGAAAGAAAAAATGGATCTTTAACCTCTCTGATGAGACTTTCTTTTGCTTTACACGTGCGCTGTACACACACGCATACAGACGTGATACATGATACTCGGTATTCATAAACCAAGGCTTGTTCGTTTTCAAAGTCAAAATTTATTACAAATCTTTGCTCGTTTTGCGGAACACTCGCAAACCACCTTACTCACAATCGAAGGTTCTCACAAAAAAGTAAAAAAAAAAAACACTTGGAGAAACAGAGCGGAAAACAATTTATTCAGTTATGTATGGTGATCTTTTGTGTGGCAAGTCATGTACAGTATGACCACAATGACTACAAACTAAAAAATATTTAAATAATGTTTTATGTATTCGCATTTGTAATATGCTCCAAGCTCTATAATCCTACATATCCTAAAACATTCACCCATTGGCAGCCTGTGTGGCAGGAGCGATTTTTTTATTTTTTTACTGTGTTTAAATTTGAACAAATTATGGAACAAAAAAACCCTACAAAACCATGATATCTTAAGAATCACAATACAGATTGGCACCTGGGTATCGTGATTATATTGAATCAGGTGCTCCCTGGTGATTTCTCCAACGTAAAACGAAACGGTGAATAAAATAGGATTTTGCCACTCATTTTTTTCCCAGATTATTTAAAAAGAAAAAATCTGTGCCATTTAATCTGCAAATATGCCAATGCTTTTATTTATATGTAAAATCATTTCTGCCATACCTTTTAAAAGGTGCCAATACTTCTGGATCTCACCATAAGATATCCTTAATAGTTCAACTTATTGATACGTACACCGCGTTTTGTGAAAAATTAAATATGATCCCGCCCTCTGATTGGACAATCCCGGGTACGTGTGCCATGCCGCTGAGCTCACCTTGAAGCGGCACGTTCCCACCACCACGTGGCGGTTTTCGGCGTAGGCGAGGAGTGAGCAGGCGGCACCGCAGTCGTACGGACTGAACTCCACCACGTGGACGCGGTCATCACAGGGCAGTGTGTATGTGGCCGAGCGGCCCGCCTCCTCCTGCATCGTCAGCTCTTCACACTCCACCTGTTTCCAATTCACCAGAAAAACAGAAATTAAAAGAACATGCAGTGAAAATAACTTTTGTAAAGGAATAAATCAGTACATTAAGGTGGTCAGCTGACTTTATTGCCTTTTATTGAATTTTATTGCCACATAACACTACTGAGTCTAGACCTGAGCGACTGAAGCAACCCCAGATCATAACACTGTCTCCAGAGGCTTGTACAGTGGACACTATAAATGATGGGTGCATCGCTTCATGAGCTTCCCTTCTTACCTTGACAAGCCCATCACTACGGAATAGACTCAATCTGGACTTATCTGGTCACATGACCTTCTTCCATCACTTTTTCTGATGAGTCTGATGGGGACACAGCTGTTTAGTCCCCTGTGAGTTCTCATCACACTGTGTGTGTGTGTGTGTGTGTGTGTGTGTGTGTGTGTGTGTGTGTGTGTGTATGGAAATGCTCTTACTTTCACCATGAAACAATAGCTCTGATTTGTACTATTAATTTAATTTTACCATGCAACTTCATCAAGTGCTTACGTGATCTCCATTCATGTTTATTTCAACCCCATTTCTTCCACAAACAACAATTTAGCACTCTCTTTTTTGCTTGATGCATCCTAATAATGTGAGCCTTATGAACAATTTGATCCTTCTCTACTTTCAAAGAAACATGAAGTAAGAAAAAGTGCTTTGCGTATGTAAAAATAAAAAATAATAAACATCATTTCCTTTTAAAACCGCGTACAACTCTCACCATTTGTACAAGCACTGACAATTTATTTATAAAAAATGTCTAAGGATTAGTTCATCTCGACCTTTAAAACCTATACACACACTAGCATTCAGTATCAGTAGTATACTAATCATCGCCCTGATCATACATCATCATCTGCACCTGTTTCTCACTGTCTCTTGAATAATTCTTGAATATGCTTGAATAATTCATAGGCCACATTTACCCCTTTTCCACTGAAACAAAGAACTGCTAATGTCAGGGGTATGGGGTATCACGACCAACGAAGAGTTTGTCAGCACCATGTTAAAAAATAGACTCCAATATGCAATGGGCAGCTCAATGGGCTTTTGCACAGTACTCTATGTTACATCAGTTATTAACAGTCCGTCCCTTACCGTCCCTCTCTCTTGGCTTGTCAGCTTTCTGTATCTGAGAAAAAACAAACAAACATACAAATCATTAACTGTTAGAAAACACTGAAACTGGAGACTCCTTACATAAGCGTTAAGTGTCTGTTTACAAGCTGTAAATTACATCAACAATCAGACAACATGAAGCGTGTACAGTACACGAGCCTGGCAAGGTGTTGCCATGGAAACAATAACGTTTAAAATAATAACAATAAAAATAAAAATAATAATAATAATAATAATACCTATTTACTAATAAAATAAATTTTGGACCTAAAAAAAGAGACCCAAATACACTATATTGGGTATACAAACAGCATGAATAAATTAGAATACGAGTATTTACTTGAATATTAATATAAATAAATCCATGAATGTAGTACACAAACGCACGAGATAGGAGCAAACTAGCGCGTGCGCTCGAAGAGCAAGCGTCCTCATTAAACTTGCTTAATTAAATGAATTAATTTAAAGAATAAATCAGTTTAATTTACACCACCTTGTTTAATTTTTCCGGTGTTCAGAAATCCTTAGAAATCTCATGTCACGGTCAAAAACCGCCTTTCAACCACGTTTGAATAAGTTTAATGTTTATTTCCGGGTTTGCTTGCTGGCACATATTTTTTCTTCCGGGTTAATGCGGAGATCGCAAGTCTATTAACCGAGTTACGAATATAATTTTCGGACTTTTAAAGTTGTATTATTATTATTATTATTATTATTATTATTTTAGATTTCTTATACGACCAAACAGCACAGGCAAAATCACATGTCAATTAAATTTTAAATACATTTTAAATAAAAAATTGTAATAACATTTTTTAACATTTATTTTTTATTATAATAAAAATAAACAAGTTAACGTCTGTACAATTAACATTAACATTTTTTGTACTACACAAATTAGTTTAAACATTTAATTAACAGTGGCTTGCGTCTTATTATTATTATACATAGTATCTAAAGCGCACACATAGCGCATAAAATATTGTATTTATTTGTGTTTATTTTTTTTTCATAAATAAAAAAAATTATATTATACAACTCCTTCACCGTTATTTTTATATCGTTTATTTTTATTCTCCAACCGGAAGTAGAGCGCGCGCCTGCTTGGAGAGGCGTGGTCGTAATGACGTAATCGAACGCGATTGGCTGAGTTGTGCTTTCATGTGGATTTAAATTTTCAGACAGTATTCAGGGCTCAGGAGCGACTCCTTCATTGTGAGCTGTGTACGGAATTTCTGAATTAACACTGTTTCTGGTAAGTTTGCTCCTCTGGCAGGCAAGGTTCTCATTTGAAACTGGTAACTCTTAACAGGAGATCTGCTAACTGACATGATCTGCTTGTTGTTGTTTGTTCCAGCTGGAAACACAAGAAGATGGGTGTTGATGAGTTAAACCTGAAAGCACTGATCAGAGTCTTTAGGAGAGAGTGTCACCGGGTTTTTGACTCGGAGAGGACCACGGTACATGGGGCAGACAGCATGCTGATGGTCCTCCAGCTGGCCGCCGCTGAGGTCCACAAACAGGTAACAGCAACATGATGGTGAAGGTCTTCCAGGAGGTTCACTTCCACACGACTAACCTTTGTATTATTATCATCATTACCCCCTCCTCACTGACACACTTGTTCAGGACATTCCGGCACTCGTGTTACAGCAGTTCAACTAGCACAGTTGCCTTGCACCTCCAGGGTCCGGGTTCGATTCCCACCTTGGGAAGGAGTTTGCATTTTCAGTCTGTACTTGGTAGGTTTCCTCCTGGTACTCCGGTTTCCACCCACAGCCCAAAGAGCTAATTAACATTCCCAAATTGCCCCATAGTGTGAGAATAAGTGTGTATGTGTGCACCCAGTGATAGATCTCTCACCCTGTCCAGGGTGTACCCCACCTTGTGCCCTGTATACTGTATTAAGCGGTATAGAGGATGAGGCGGGTCCACTGTACTGTATGTTACATTAAATATAAACAGCCAGGCCCTGACCAGCCTCTCTTTTCTGACCACTTGGATTTTTTTTTTCTATCATCATATTCAAATGTACATGTATGAAAACACACACACAAAGTATAAACCGTTATAAAGCACTGAGACTGGAGACTCCTTCCATAAATAGCAATAAATCTATTGGTCACTATTGGCCTTTACGGTCCCTCGTTGGACTATAGAGGTTCCTAGATGGATGGCTGGACAGACTCCATTTACAGTATGTGCAATACGGACCTGACTGACCCTGGCCAAAAAAATATGTTGCCATTGTACAAGGGTCAAATTATTGGCCTGTATCAGGCAAAGTAAGCAAAAAATTCCTGGAACTTGGCTAAGAACTGTCCAAGGCATTGTTAAGACCTGTAATGATAGTGCTGACGAGTGAACTTCTCGGAAATATTAAACGCGGACGGAACAAAATAACGAATGAGCGTTATCAGAAATCACTTAAACTCCACTGCAATTTAAGTATTCCAGTCAAAGCGAGACTTTTGATTGTACAGTTATGGGAGTAAAAACCTTCCTTTATTTCTCTTTCTACTCAATTACTTATTTCAAGGTAGAAATTATTATAATTTTTTTTGTGTGTGTGTGTGATCAGACTGGGTGATTCGCGTCTGAAACGCTGGCCATCCAGGAACCCAAATTCAAATGTTATTTGTCACATGGACAACCATACACAGTATGATACGTGGTGAAATGCTCATATGACTCTGTGACCTGAAAAAAAGCTACAAATGAAAATATTACACTAGAAAAAAATTTAGATCGTCATTTTGTAAAATGAGTTGTACAATGCCAATGAAATGCAGTTAACATCTTTATTAGAAGATGAAGATTTATTTACAGTAAATAATTGTGGGGTGAATGAGGGTATGGGTCCACATGTACAGGGGTGAGAGTGGTTAATGTACAGGAAGTGCAGTAAGGAGATTGCGTGTGTTTGTAAATATAACTAATATATAATAGAAATTGTGTAGTGGAGATGACATGTCGAAAAGACAACATGATATACGTATGTACATGTATAAATGTCTGTTTGATTTAATATATATATACAGAATAAATGTGGATAAATATACAGTAGTGCAACGATAAACATAATTTATAAACTGATATGAGGTGTGTGTCAGCGGTGGTGTGTGATTATCCTAAAGTGTAAGATAAGCCACATGCAAGAAATCTGCGGCGTCTTGATTCTGCTGTGTTAGCAGGACGTGTTTGTGTTGTTTCTGTTTGTGTGTGTGGTGTTAAAAAAAAAAAAAAAAAAAAAAGTTAATTCAACCAGTTGGTGGTGTGGTTGAGGGACTGAAGAACCTTCAGAAAGAATCTCCTCCCCGGTCTCCCAACAGAGAGCGCAGTCCAGTGTTGGGGTGGCTGAGCTTCATTATCCCAACACTGGACATGTGGAAATGTCTTGGAGCGAGGTCAGGACTGGACGGAGGATGGGGCAATAACTCTCAGCCAAGTTCCTGTAATGTATGAGTGGTGTTGGTGAACGAGTGCGTGTACGGTTCCCACAGAGAGATGCGTCTCTTCCGCGAGCTGGCGACAAGTTATTTGACGACTTTCAAAAATGAGGCGTTCCACAGGCCGAATGTTCACGGGAACGGCTGCAGTGGGCTTCGAGCCAACCCGACCGGGATCGTCATTCACATTACTGCGGCTAAGAGTCTCATCACCGTACTGCGCTTGGAGTTAATCACACCGGCACAACACGTGTCTCTACGGGAAACAACAGCTGATCAATAAGAGCTCGGAGACAAAATGAACCGCGGCTGGCAATCAGAAGTTAATTTAAGGATTACGTGAGCCTGGAATGAAACTTGCGCAATCCCAGAACATGTTTGGAAGCTCTGAGCTACCAGTTACGCATCAAGACGAGCTCCTGCTTAATTCAACACACATTCGGCTCTGAATAATAGCAATCTTTTGTTTTCGTTACACAAGCACAAAGTCACGATGGGAAAATATTGACGCTATTTGCGAAGCATCAATTGTAATAAGTGTGTTATTTTTAATAATTTTTATAATCTGTAAATGTTTTTCGTGGCATAACATTTAGGAGGAAAAAAATGTGTTTTTAAGTAATTAATAAAGAGACTGCATTAAGTGTAAGTAATAGCACGCGTCTATTTATGCCACACAAAAAAATCTAAAGTAATTTACTTATTTTTCCCCCTCTTTAAGTTAATGCGTATTGGCTGCGTATGATACAAACAGAAAAAGTTAAAAATTTTCACATTTAAGATTTTACTTTCCCTGCACTATGAGCGCGCCCTCGTAATCCCACCATGTTGCTGTAAGATTTTCCGTTCCTGTACCTCCATGTGACAAACGCGTGTCTCTGGTTTTGCTCTAGGAAAGAGGAGAGTTCGGTGTATCTTTAAGCGACGTGCTGGAGTCTTGGAGATTCACGCTTCTGGACAAGCTCCACCTGTCCCGCCATGGCTCCCCGCTCCCTGAGAATTATGAGCTCATCCGGAAAGAGTACGACAGCTTTTTGAAGCGAACCAACACGGTGGACCTGATTGATGTCTATAACATGTACAAGGAGCTGAAGCGGGATGACGACCCCGAGGATCCCCTGACTGCAGTGAGTGCCTCAGAACAGGCGTCTGGCAGATTATTAGCACCGGTTATCCCTATTTGTATTCCAGGTGTTGTTTTTCATGCTTAGACGCAGATGTTCGAGTTCCTGCTAGGCAGCACGGAGGAGGGCTCGGGAGAAGCTGAGACGATCTTTCAGGTTCCAGCTACGCCGTCGAGCCGGGTCAGAACCTGCAGCGCACAGGTGAAGTGCTGAGGAAAGACTTCTCACAATCTAACATGAAGAAATGTATTTCGATATTTAGGACATCGTGAAGGGTTCTATTCCTCTCGCACCACAGCAATCTGCAGAACATGACCGAGTATTCTCTATATGCGATTATAGTCGCATGTAATGTCTCCGAAACAAGTTAATTCGTGTTTTCACTTGCATTACAGCAGCTATAAACTCAAGCTTACGAAAGTAAACTATACTCTATAGATAAGCTAGGACCAGTCTTAAATGTTTTTTCTTTTAAAGTTCATAAAACCAAAATGTGCAGCTTGTCATGTTCATGAGAAACGCCTATGTCGTAAAGATTTGAGAAAAATTGCAGTTACAGCTTTACCTCTGTTACACTATTCTTCCGAATTTCTGCTCCAAACTCCAGTCCCATAGGTGGCGCTATTGCACCAGTTGCACGTAAACTAAAAAAAAAAAAGAATCGATACTCTCGCATTATTTTCTCGCATCACGTTTATTGTTTGTTTTGCCTCAAGCAGCTTTATTTCTTACAGGTTTTGAAGTATTAAACTAACTACAAAACATGTCAAATAAACACTGGAATGCCTTGTATTTTTAATTGTACAATGTGTAAGATTTAACCGAATTAATTTATTTTTTGTTTATTTTGCCCCCAAGCCACTGCTCCAAACTCCAGCCGTATAAACTCAAAAGAAGAAGAATCGATACTCTCACAAATTAATTTATCTAATCCAATTCACCAGCACTGACGTTTATTGTTAGTTTTGCCTCAAGTAGCATTATATACTTCTTACAGGTTTGAAGTATTAAACTTACTACTGAGCGTATCAAAAAAACACTGAAATACTTGTGCAATCTCGCGTCTCCTACAAAGCGACGGTTCATTTTATTGTTTTGCTCCCAAATTTCAGCACCCGTCCCCTAGGTGGCGGTATTGTACTAACAGCACATGTATTTAAAAGAAGAAGAATTATTAATATTTCTTACAAAAGGTGAGCACTTACAGAAAACAGTCTGTTAATCAGGCATGGGTTATGTCTAATCAAGTCTCTGTAAACGTGCTGTTACTTCAGAAAAGATAAAATATTCTGTTAGTAATGGACGCTTTATATATTTAAAAAGCATATGATAAAAGATCATGAATACTTCTTAACGTGCTAAGGGGTTTATGTTAAATACAGTTCTCTATAGATCTCTCTTTCTCTCCCCAATTTTCTCACTCATCGTTAACACAAGCATTAAATCACATCACATGGTTTCAAGACGATCATGAATTCACTGATGCACGTGCAGCAATAATGCAGAGTCTCTCTGATGCTTTTTCCAGCTGTCAGGATCAGATTTATGAGGCTTGATGTTGGGATTTGATTCTCTAATACTGAAGCTGAAGAGGTTTATAAAGGCATTTAGAGCAGAGCGGAATAAAAAAAATAAAAAAAACTCTCCTCAGATATGCTACATGCTTATGGGCTAATGCAGTCTGACACCGTCATAAAATATTAACTGACACCATCATAAAATAGCATCACTACTTTCTTTTCTGGTTCTAAGAACACTGCGACTTTTTGTCGTCTTGGCGCACTTCTTCAGAGTGATCTAATCTACCTGAATGACTCGGACAAAAGCTTGGATCTCGGTCTGATTGAGAATATGATGAAGCTTGAGCAATTTTGCAAATAAGATTGGGGAGAAAAGAAGGGGAGAAAAAAATAAAAAAAAGAATCAGGATCCAGATGTGCAAAAGCTGACTTATTTCAAAAGACTAACCACTGGAATTGCAGCCAAAGGTGGTTCTACTAATTACTGACCCCAGTGGGTGAATATTTACTCGCTTGCTTGCCAAAATGTCTTACATTTTATACAGTATTCAATTTTTTTTTTTTTCCTCCAGGTTCCTGGAAAAGTTAAGATTTATCTTGCCCCACTAACGACGCTTCTTCCCTCAGGTGCAGCGAGCGGTCCGGAGGCTCTTTTGTTCATATTTGGCCATGCTGGTGAACACAAAGAACGACTTGGCCCTGGCACACACACTGAACACCCCTAACCGCTGTCTAGGACACACAGCGTTTACTGACCTGAAACATGCAGCACGCAAAAGCAGCACATCTTTGTTTCTGGTAAATGCGTCACCTCGGTGAATTCATTACAAATGCAATGTCTTTAAAATCTCTCTTCTTTCTTACGTGTTCACTAGTTTCTATGCAGCCGACTAAAACTTGTCAGATAAATAAAATTGGGTAAAATTCACTCCTCAGCAGAGACCAGCATGACTAAACAGAGACCAGCAGTCCCCTAATCTAAGTGATTCAGTTCTAAGTAGCATTGAGATAAGGCGACACTGTATGGAAATGGGGAATGGATGGATCCACCATAGAACCATCACTGAGCACGTAGGAGGGCGGTCAAAAATGATTTTTTTTTTTCAATGATGATTTTCAATCCGCTTGGTCAACGAAACTTTTTCATCAGAAGTGAATCTTCATCCTTTACAGGTGACTAAACAGGTGAGTTTCTCAAGTCTGATGAAGTGGGATTAGGACTATAGGGAGGATGCTTTAACGCCTCAAAACCAAGTTTTTGCAGAGAGTCGACAGTGTGGGCAGAAGTGCGGACATCGGCATGCAAAATCAGGACGCCCTTGGATAGCGGTCCTCTGCGTTTAGTCTTCACCTCTTCAATAAGCGTCTCACTGTAGTGAGCACTGGTGACTGTTGAACCTTTTTTCTGAGTGTTCCAATACTTCTGGCCCTTGAGCATTCCAGAAAACTGTAAAAAATTTATTCGTTTTCCAGCTGATGCTTTTTCTTGGTCGGTGATTGAGGATGGTCTTGTTCCAGACTCTGCCGTTTACTCTCAGGCTCGTACGGATGATTTTGTCTCGTCACTCGTAACGATTTTTTTTTTTTTTTTAGAAACTTTCACCTTCCTTAGAGTATCGCTCCAAATATTTAAACACTAAACACTGTTTCTGCTTTTCCGTGAGTAGTTTTTTTGTACCTGGTGCTGAAACAAATCACTGCACGCTGCTCTTATTTCGTGCAAATCACACGTGAGACGTCCATTTTTGCTCGCACCGCAGTTACAAATGAACCGATGTAACATGTTCACACCTGCACCGCAGGAGACGGTATTCTTGAACGGAAATCACCGATAAGACGGTACAGCCAACAGGAGCTTTAATATAACTGGGGTGTGGATCATTTTTGACTCTTTCTATTTTTATTTATTTATTCTTTTTACACCATGCTGAACCATTCTTGGTCTGTTCATGCTGAACCATTCTTGGTCTGTAACTCCAGGGAAAACCTGCTGGAGATGTACTTGTAACAGCCTGTCTCTGGTCTCTCCAGGCAGCTACTTCGTTTATCCGGGCGATCGAGCTGGGTGGGAAAGGTTACGCCCCTCCAGAGTCTGACCCTTTAAGGAAACACCTGAAGGGTTTGTCATTGTTCGTCCATTTCATGGACCAACTAGAAGAGATCCTTGGAGAAACCCCAAACCCCAGGTATTTCCTTTCTCTCTCTTATGTACATTGAAATATTTAAAAAAAATAAAAAATAAAAAAAGGAAATAAATCCTGAAATCAGAATGGTGAATTCAACAATGTTATATAATTGTTTTTTTTTTTTTTTTAACCTCGTTAGGAGGGACTTTCTTGTTAGATGAGTTGGTCTTGTAACGGTAGTGCTATACAATCAGTTGCTTAAAAATTAAACCGATTCATCGATATGAATCCAATATGAAAGGGGCAATTAAATACAGGTAATAGATGCATAATAAGTAATTTGACCCAACATAACCTATGGTCTCAAAGACTCACATTGTCCTAAGCCTCATTCATTAATGCATTTACTTTTTCTTTTTGTGTGTGTGGTGTTGGTGACCAAAAAAGTTCTGATTAGGTGCTTTCTTAGTATTTATCCATACATTCTGTGCATTCATTATTTTTCTATATCACTTATCCCAGGTCAGGGTGCCAGTTCATCTCAGGGCACACACACGCACACACACACACACACACACACACTACAGGAGATTTTAGAACAGCAATTAGCCTAATCTGCAGTAATCGAGTCTAAGTTTTTGGAGGAAACCCACCTACCACGGGGAGAATATGCAAACTCCACACACACATACCCGAGGCGGGAATCGAACCATCAACCCTGGAAGTGTGAGGCCACAGTGCTAACCGCTACGCCACCGTGCCACCCAGATATTAATATAAATAGCTAACATAAAGCACTTGCAGGCATTGTGCCGGATAAGAAGAGATAAGAAAATCACACCTGCTGTCACGTATATTACTTGGCCATGAAGCCCGGGAATATAAGCTGCCTTCATGCAAACACTCCTCCTGCCATTTTTTTGCTTTCAGTCTATATAAATAAATGTAGTAATAATAAATGGTACATTTAATAGTTAAATACCGCAGTATGTGTCAAAATATTTGCAACGTCAATCGCTAATCAAATCGTCCAGCCCTAAGTAACCCAAACCTTGGAAGTCTTTGAAAACTGCGTATGAACGCAAGATTAAATAGTTCTGGTAAATCAGGGAATTGTTTTTTTTTTTTTTTTTTTTTTTTTTTGAGAGTGTATTATGCTATGACCTGGTCCAAACCCAGATTCAGATCATGAAAGATTACAAGAGCTTATAGAAATTCACACACACACAGAGTTACAGCACTGTGAGAGAATTATTCAGAGTTGATGCACAGCAGCACATTTCCTGTTCTGAGAAATAGAATTGGATCTGAGAGGCGTGGTGTAGATGTAAGCAATCGGATCAACACGCAGAAAACTGGTAAAGCTGAACAGGACCGGGTGTTTTCCTGGGATCAGAACACTTGAGTTTATAACACTCTGTCATAAAGAAAGTTTCCAGTGAACAACACCTCAAACTGATAACGTGTGTTTTTATTTTTAAAGCAGTATCAGACATGGAAATGGTTATGAATGGGAACGGTTACGGGGAAAGCCTGATCTGGGAAAAAAAATTCTCAATTCTTTTCTAAAATAGCACTGTAGACAACTATCACTTTTTAAATAACCGATGATTATCAGGAAGTCGGCATAATTAGAAAACCTCCCTCAACTTCAACTGGAATAATTCCTGTACTGATTTGGACCTACGTTTGAGGTCGTCTGTGTTTGTTCTCGTCTACCTTCGGGAACTCCTCTGTGGAAATACTATAATTTTTAAGGGGAAGTTCCTTTTTTTTTTTTTTTTTTTATCGATCAAAGTCTATTAAAGCAAAGTAATTTCTCTGACTGAGGATAATTGGAACAGTTTTTAACATCCCCCTGGGGGCGCCAATAATTCCGCCAACCACTTCTATTTCAAGTTTTATTCTTCACAGAGCGTTCTAGCATGGCGTGTTTGCCTTCTGCGCTGTAATCAGCTGTGCTGTTAAAGCCATGACCTCACTTGACGTTACCGCCGTAATTAAAGCCTTTGAGTTCCTGTTCAGATCTTTCAGTTGATCTGATCATACTAAGAAGCCAGTGTTCCATTTTCCTTATCAAAAATCCACCTGCAGTATTTATCTACAAATCTATTTTTCTTTTTTTTTCTTTTTTTTCTTCCTCGATCCAACCTTGCAAGTCTGCAGCCCCACAATGATGTCATTATTAACGATATGGCTTGAATTGCTCGGGCATGTTTATCTGTGCAATATCAAAGCCTGTTCTAGTAAAAAGCCAAAGGCAATTCCATGGTTTGATTGCTGATTAGATGTCATACTTTGGAATATTTTCCTGATTGTGCTTACTTAAAAAAAACAAAACGCCTTCCCCAGGATGCTTTTCTAAATACGACATAACGCACGACATAATTTCACGATCTCATCTCACTGAGGCTTGATGAGTGCATCAGTGGAGCAAGTGCCTTGAACCTGCAGCCTCCTTTCACAGCTTCGGGGCTTCTCCCAGAAGATAGTGTGATTCGTCTCGAGCCAAAATGGTTCTTTCATCAGCCTGCGACCCTCCTAGTTTTTCCCCGCTGCACCTCATGGAGTACTGTATTACCACACACAAACAGCCGTTCTTGCTGGATCAGGGCCTCTCGTACGTCAAACATCTGTTTTCCCAGATGATTCTGTTACTGTAATTCCCTCGCACAAAAGCTGGGTCAGGGATTCAGGCTGGCCGGCTCGTTTCCCAGCTTCTCCCCAATGTTTACATTCGCTAATACGTCCACTCAGGCATGTATGCCGCCCTGCTGTATTGCTGCCCTCATACTAACCTCTTGTAGTAGACTGGGCGTTGGTTTTCTTTTCTTACTTTTTTTTTTTTTTTCTCTCCCCACGTCACCTGTTTCATACTCATGTCAACAGGTTCAGTGCTTCTTTTTCTCTTCCTTCTTTAAAATTTCCATTGCATTCTGGTGTAGAGCTGCCTGGATCCAGCATAAAGGTAGCGCTCCCAAAGGGGAGTACTGTTCAGCATCTTTGCAAAACGTGTTTTTTGTTTGTGTGTGTCAGCCAGCAGAAGAGATCATCTCAAGCGTAAGCTTAAGTTACTGTCTGTTCAGAGTTTCACGTGTTTGTCTCACACCCATGTGGCTTTGCTTTAGGTCCTCACCCTGCCTAATACGTAGACCGGTTGTGCTGAATTGCCGCTACGTTTGTAAGAACCGTGTGAATGTAGGAATGTGTGTCTCATGGGCCCCTGCAATGGACCATCTCCCAGACTCCATTCCAGTATGTTATACCACTTTATGACCAGTGTTCCCAGGACAGAGTCCAAATCAAATGTGACAGTAGGCAAGATAAAGCTCTCCTACACATCAGGGCAGTGGTAGCTCAGCGATTGGTAAAATGTTGGATTATCGATCTAAAGGTTGGGAGCTCAAAACCCAGCACCACCAAGCTTCCCCAACTGGGCTTTTTCCCCTTTACTGCTTAGTTGAACAACAGAAGATTAATGTAAGAGCATCTGCCGGATACCATAAAGCTAATGCAAAAGGTCCCTGAGTATGCTTATCAGCTTATCATAAACAGTGTAGGAGTGGGTGTGACTGGTCAAACTTTTTGTGGCAGTGGTCAAAACTTTTGTAGGAGTCAGGGGACTGGTCCAAATTTTTGTACGAATAGTCGTTCTTTTTGTTTGAGTGGGTGGGACTAGTTAAGCTCGTAGAAGTGGGTGGGACTTGTCTCCACTTTGGTGGGAGGGGTGAGTTTGGTCACACCTTTTGTGGGAGTGGTCAATATTTTTGTAGGAGTCGGTGGGCGAGTTAAACTTGTAGGAATGGTGGGTTTGGGCAAACTTGGAAGGAGAGGTCATGACGATTAAATTTTTGTAGGAATTAGTCATATTAGTTGTTTGAGTGGGTGAGACTAGTTAAGATTGTATGAGTCGGTGGGACTGGTCACAGTTTTTGTGGTCAAGCTTTTTGCAGCAGTTTGTGGGTAGTCACACTTGTTGGAGTGGGTGCATTTGGTAGGAGCGGGTGGGAATGGCAAGTGTTTTTCTCGAAAAAGGCCACATTGATCAAGATCAAGCGATCTTGAGCCATTACTTAAAAACGTCTGACTTAATATTCGTCAAACTTACTTTGGGGGTCGTGGGCAGAGGCCAAAAATTTGTGCAAGATTGGTTGGGTTTGTTTTGACTGGTTAAACTTACTGCTGGAATGGTAGGATTGGGTGTTGAAGTGGGGCTGTTGGAACTGGTGGGTTTTCTTAAAATTTGTTCAGGGTCAAGTTGAGCGTGGGTCTTTATTTGTGCCCTTATTTTTCCGGGAAATTCTGTTATCAGCTTTGCTATGTTTTGAAGAGGCAAAAAGGATGAAATTAAATTCTGTTAGACCAACACAGTTTCTTCAGCTGTTAAATGGAAAGTTGGGATTATGCTTATTATTATTATTATTATTATTATTATTATTATTTATGCTGCCAGTACTTATAAAAATGGTGCTTGCTTCTTTCCATTCCCTTGTAGCGCTGCTGGAGGCAGAATGGTGTCCAGCATTAGAGCAGTTTTCCTGAAGGATCTTAGTAGTGCAGATCCGGTGTACGCTGCTGTGGAAGATACTGTGAATGTGCTAAAGGAAATAATCCAACAAATCCACACCCTTCAGAAAGAGTCTGCTTGTGGCACAGGCATAAGTCCAGCCAGGGTACGCTTATTCCTTTAAACTTCTTAAGTGCAAAAGTTTAAGACAAAGTGGACCAGGGTAAAGCAATCAGCATTGTTTTATTTCTTTAAGAGCCTATAAGAGCACCACACTTATAGCAGCCTTCTAGTTCTTTACATATACTTCAAACTATTTATATAGTATCTAATGAATCTTTTCATTTTTTTTTTTTAAATTAAGGGTCTGAGATCTTGAAGAGTACAGACTGATAATTTCTTTCATTTTTCTTGAAATTAAAACATGCCTATATATAGGGCTCCAACCTTAACCACACATTCATGCTATGAATGTTAAATACAGCAGTATCACTTCACGATGGTTAAACATACAGTCTGGTTCCATTACAGCCTCGAACATACGTCATCAATCATGCCACTGCATATGCAGGCAGAGAGACTGTTAAGGTCCTGATCACCTTGTTGGATGAAGAAGCTCTGGCGCCGCCCTGCAGGAACAAAGCGCAACTGCTCACTGACGATCAGAACGTTCTGAATGAAGCAGAGCCCATCTGTCTCCTCTCGCTCTACAAGTAGGTTCTGCTAACTAATGCATCATCCAAAGCACCTGTTCACTTGTATACATTCATATAACAAAATTCCACAAAGCAATATTTGCTGCTGTTGTTAAACAAATTAATTATATCAACACCTAGAGCAATAATCATTTGTGTAGATTTGTTTTCATTTTAAATATAATAATTTTGCCTTGTCATTCCATTTATCTCAATCTTAGATAGGTGTGTATATATATATAAAAGCTAGTCGTAAAATATGAGATTATCCAAAGCATTTATTAATAATTATTACTTGCTTATTTAAAAGGCAGTCGTCTTCTAAGCCATGCTATACAAGTCCGCTTATGTTAATAGTGCGAATCATGGAAACTTGGGAACTGGCAGTATGACAGTATAATCAGCTTCGCACTTCTGCTTTCTTTCATCTGTATGCCTGCAGATCTCCAGTGGTTCCCACAGGACTTTCTCCAAAGCCCCTGCGCAACCGCGTCCAGAGCCAGCAAGAACACGTTAAGTCTAAGGTAGGAAAAAGGAAAAGGGGGGGGGGGCTGTGCTGAAACTAAGCAACGCTTTAATGTCTTGGATTTTTAATAAAAGCACCTTAAGGGTGTGTTCACATCTGCAGTGTTTAGTCTGTTTGATTTGACTCTTGGCATGTTTTTTGTGTTTTAGGTTTTTTTGTTTGTTACATGTGACCTGCAAAACATGAATCAAAAGACATCTCTACAGAGTTTCCTTAGAGACAAACAAAAACTAAAAGAGGAACTAAAAACTGAATATGATGTATTCTTACAGTAATTCCACAGGATTTCTGCCGAGATGTACAATTATTATTATTGTGTTGTCAAAAAAAGTTCTAGATTTGGTTAATGGTGTGTAATGTACTTAAAAGATCCAGCTTACAAATTGTTTCACCGTTCTTACTTTTAGCAGTGATACAGTCTTCCACCAGACTTTTTGTTTTTCTCTTAAAGATAACAATACAGGTTATCGAGTTAAAAAAAAAAACCAACATAAGCTTTTTAAAGTACAGCTTTAAGACCCCTACAAAGCTCTGACACTGGAGACTCCTTCCACAATGTCCCAATGTTAGAAATCCTATAGACTTAATATTAAGACCAAATTTAACGCATTCTAGCGCAGAGCAAGAAATTAGTAGAAATATAAAATTTACTACATTTGAAGCGGCTTACAAGCTGTGTCAGGAGAGGGTACAAGATGTACACAAGTTGCAACAGGTGCCCAAATTCGCCTCATTGACACATAATGGTGAAGGTACTCCCCACTGAAACAGAAAGTGCTCAGTTTCATTCCCTGTTATAGGAACCTCCATAAGAACTTTGAAACTGAACCTAACTGTGGATCTCATGGTCACGGAAACCTGGAGGTGAGCTCGTTGTACTCAGGCAACCAATCAGTCTCTCAGGATCATTGTGAAGCTGTCGAGCCACGCCCTAGCAACCACTGTAGAGCACCTTAGCAACTGACCTCGTAGACTGTCATCATAAACGGTCCGGACTGGAGTTTTTTTCCACGGAAGGCACCACTCACATTTTCTTCAGAAGAATGTACCTGTTCAGTTATTATTGCCATTTTGCGTTGGTTAATTATGTGAAAAACCAAACTTGCCCGAATAACAAGCAATCCAAAAGCAAAAGCTTATAATAATCATAATAATCTGTTGAAATCAATAAAATGCTTATTAAAGACTAGAGTTCAAGTCTTATGAAATGACCAGATATGTGCATTCTGTCCCGTAAAAGGCTTGACATGTTTGGAGATTTTTCCCCTTTCCTGTCTGCTTATGTTTTAGAACCAGGCGTTTCGCTGTAGAGATAAGCAGCACTTAAGTTCTCCTCGAGCATGCATGCTAAACACATTTCGTAAATTGGCGTCTTTATTTGATTGTGCTAGCAGATGTCACTTTAGCTGCCTCCACTCTGGCCGCCTTCCTGTGAGTGAGCGGTAATGGTCCCTGGGTAGCTCGCTGCTTCCTGAACTCGGCGGACGGAAGCTTTTCCGCATCTATTTTCGCTTTGAAGATATCGTATCGCTCGCGTAACCTGACTAACAAGGAAGAAACTTGAAAGGTTATTGCTTCCTGTTGTCTGCAGAACGACTTTATCCCGCTGCACCATCACGCTCCGTATCCAGGCTGACGTCAGCGTGTGCACTGAGAGCGGGGCAGAGATCTCACAGCACAGCTTTGGATCTAAAGCCTGGGGATTTTCAGGGATAAAAGTTTAGGGATAAGGATTAACACTGTGTGCTGTGTGAACGAGCAGATCCTTTACATCAGAGAAGTCGTATATATGTACAAAAAGCACAGGTGTTTGATGTTGATGGTAGCATTTACAGTTCATGGTATAATAGCAAAAAATCAACAATGTGTTGCCTATATATTGATGCAGGCTTCAAGCTAAATGTTTATAATGGATATCTTATTTGTAGTATGTATATTATATTTAATTATATTTATAGCATATTATATTTATAGTATAATAAACTGAGCTAGGTTGATTTCAAAAGGCAGTACATTTTAAATACAGTGCTGTTTTTAAATAATTATTATTCGTTGTATGTGTGTGTGTGTATATATATAATATATATATATATTTTTTAATATACAAAGAATTTGTATTCGTTTTTAAGCTGTCCAAACCTGCCTGGCAAAAAAAAAAAAAAATGTATTGGCCCCTCAACCTAATAACTGCTTGTTACCCATGTGGCAACAACTGCAGTCGAGAGTTTGCAATAACTGGCAATGAATCCTTCACATCTCTCTGGAGGAATTTTGGCCCTCTCTTCTTTGCATAATTGTCTTAATTCAGCCACATTAAAGGGTTTTCAAAGCATGAACGGCCTGTTTAATGATCTCAATCAGATTAAAATGGATTTTGACTAGGCCACTGCAAAACCTTTTTTTTTTTTTTTTTTTTTTCTTCTTCAAGAGCTTAAGATCATGAACTGATGGCTAGACATTCTCCTTCAGGAAATTTTTTTTAGTTGTTAGAGGGCAGAATTCATTGTTCCATCAATTATTGCAAGTGATCCAGGTCCTAAAGCTGCAAAGCCCCAGATCATCACTCTACCACCACCATGTTTAGCTGTTATGATGTTCTTTTTATGAAATGCTGCTAGTTTTACGCCAGATAACGCTACACACACCTTCCAGAAAATTAAACTTTTGTCTCATAAAAGTAAACAGAATATTTGCAATAAACAAAATATCTTTGTGCAATGATCATTTGTTTCATGATCGTGATCATTTAAGTGTGACAAATATGCAAAACAAGGAAGGGGGCAAAAATGTCTTTAAACACTGCAGAATGCTTTTGGGGTGTTGAGGGTGAATACAGGTAAAATGTTGGGTATCTCTGATATCCCTGATGTTGGCCATCTAGCCCGTCGCTAATGAGGACGAACTTTTATCAAGACGTCCATATTCCCCCAAACCCCCCCCCCCCCCCTTTACTTTTTAGCTTTGCACCGTAGAAGTTGAGTGCCGGAACTGGTTATAGACCGTTTTGACAGCTGAAGTTTGCGTTTGAGTGTTCAGCGTGCACTCTATTAGCATTCACCCAGAGAAACCTGGGCTTCTGTACTCAGCCTCTCTGTTGTTTCAGGTCTTTTAAGAACTCACTTTGAACAATTCTTTGATCTGCTATCTCCTTCCAAGCCCTAACTTTCCCAGTCCCACCCAACTTTTCTTTAAATATATGAACTGACTACTTCTCTTTTATTGAGGGCTGTTGGCTCAGAAGTCTCTGCACTTCTTGTAATCCCAAGCAGGAGTGGATCAAATAGGCACAACAGTCTTGGATCAGCACTTTTCTCTCTTCCTTTGAGATTTCAAAAGCGTTCTTTGACTTTGCCCCGGTATCGCCATCTCATCTCTAGCCTGTCTAATCTTAGAGCCTTTTTTTTTTTTTTTTAACCTTTTTTTGTTCTCTCAGGTAAAAGACAGAGGCATCCGTTCTCAGTTCGCCTGCACGTACTTGGAGGACGGTCTGCCTCTAAACCGTGTACTGGACTTTCCCAGCACGAGTCAACTCCCGACCTGTGTGCATCCTGCCCCTAAACAGACGCTCCCCTCAGCTGAGGACGAGTCTACAGGCGAATGCGGAAAACAAGGTACTCTTCCACGTTGAGTAGCAGTGCTTTTTGTGTAGTTCATAACTTTCACACATGGTTTGTGAAGGGTCTTGCGCACACACAGATGGGAGTGTTCCAGGTGCCTCTGACGCCACACTGTGGGCATCATGCCCAGGTTCAGCTCCTGAGCCAAGGCCTCAATCTCTGCATAATTCCTGTTCAGGGACTGGTACTTAAGATCAACCTTTTAAATGATTCCCCTTTCCATAAAACCTGGCTGGTCTCGCTTGTGTTGTAAAAAACTTAGACGTGCTCTGTGTGAGAACTTGAATGCAGCGCATGACAAATGTCCAGCTTCGGCTCTGTAAAATAAACATACTGCCTGTTAAACTGCATGGCTAACGTCAGCAATTTCACAATTCCCCTTTGCCTTTTTTTTCACCCTCTTTCTCCGTATTTTTTCTTTTTTTTTTTTTTCTCCTTCCTTGTTTACGCATGTTCTTCAGTCGAGGTGGATCAACAGGCGGCGATTCAGGGCTGCCGTGGCTCAGGGACCGAACCCGCCCTCAAGCAACGCAGCACCAACGGCCCGATTCGAACAGGTGTTTCAAGGAAAGGGGTGGCAGAACTCCAAACCGTCACCAAAACTTCCAAGAGGAAGCTGTCAAACAGAGAGTGTGTGGAACAAGGAGGTGATGAGAACCAGCCGCCCCAAAAGAGACCTCCTGCCAAAGCCCGTAGCTCTGGGCCAGGGAAGAAGAGCAGCAACATGGCTACAAAGAAGCTCATTGCAGGTCAAGGCAAGCTTACAAGCTTTTTCCGGCTTTGATTTAAAGCTTCCAAGGGCTGCCTTATCGTCACATTCTTCGTCATGTCCTTTCTAATACGAAGATAAATTAGAACATTAGGTACATATGTTTGTGAAGACTTGCGTGATTGCTCTGTGATTTAAACCCCTATGGGGAGCACTGTTTTTATCAATGCGTTGAAAACATATCGATGATGTAAGAATCAATCAATCAGTTGTTGCTCAATGGTCATGCATTGGTCTGTTTATTTTTGGTCAAACAAGTACATCATTTCTGGTTTTAATAAAGTTTTACTTAACTCTACAACTTTTTTTTGGACGGTTCTGTGACTACATAGTTAGAAAACATGACGGGATCAAGGTCATTAAGTAAGTCTTGGCTGTGTTCACCCTCGATCTTCAAGCCTACCAGCAGGGGCGGTACACCCTCCCGATCATGCACCGAAGAACTAAAGAGAAGCAGAGAACAAGATTTCAGTGGGACATCACTTGAATTACAGTCATCATTTGGATAGGGCTTGTATTACTCCTGGTTTTATTAGCAGCCATGTTTAACTACCACATAAATCCTTAAAAGGCTTAAATTGCCAGGGTAAATTTAACTGTTTGAATAATTAGATCTATACCACCAGTCAAAAGTTTGGACACATTATCTAATTCTGTGGTCTTTTCTTTTTATGCTTTAAAACAATGCTGAGGGTGACCAAAACACACAATAAACTCTTTTGAACAGTTTATATTGAGATGTATCTCCTACTTATGCTACTCTGTAAAGCCTTCGTAACGACTCTAATCTGAGGAGGTGTTAATTGGTGGTTTTTAAGGCAGGTAACTCAATGAGGCAGGTTTTGGTCTTGCTTTTCTGCGATGGTCTTCATGAGAGGCAGGTGCTTGATCATGGTGCTTGATGGGTTTTGCAAGTGCACTTGACGACAATACTTTAGGTGGAGGTGGGTCTGCATCAAGGATCGGCTCTAAGCCCCTTTTTGTTTGCTCTGGTGATGGACAGGATGACAGATGAGGTAAGACAGGAGTCCCCATGGACTATGATGTTTGCAGATGACATTGTGCTCTGTAGCGAGAGCAGGGAACAGGTGGAGGAAAATTTGGAGAGGTGGAGGTATGCTCTGGAAAGCAGAGGAATGAAGGTTAGCCGCAGCAAAACGGAATACATGTGTGTAAATGAGGGGGACCCAGGAGGATCGGTGAGGCTACAGGGAGCAGAGGTAAAGAAGGTGCAGGATTTTAAGTACTTAGGGTCAACGGTCCAGAGCAATGGAGAGTGTGGAAAGGGGGTGAAGAGGCGGGTACAGGCAGGTTGGAATGGGTGGAGAAAAGTGTCAGGTGTGTTGTGCGATAAAAGAGTATCAGCGAGAATGAAAGGAAAGGTGTACAGGACAGTGGTGAGACCAGCGATGCTCTACGGCTTAGAGACAGTGGCGCTGAAGAAAAGACAGGAGGCAGAGTTGGAGGTAGCAGAGCTGAAGATGTTAAGGTTCTCTTTGGGAGTGACAAGGATGGATAGGATTAAGAATGAGTTTATCAGAGGGACAACCCACGTTAGATGTTTTGGAGATAAAGTCAGAGAGTCCAGATTGAGGTGGTTTGGACATGTTCAGAGGAGAGATTGTGTATATATCGGTAGAAGAATGCTGAGGTTGGAACTGCCAGGCAGGAGGTCTAGAGGAAGACCAAAGAGGAGATTTATGGATGCAGTGAGAGAGGACATGAAGTTAGTTGGTGTAAGAGAAGAGGATGCAGAGGATAGGGTTAGATGGAGGCAAGTGATTCGCTGTGGCGACCCCTGAAAGGGAACAGCCGAAAGACAAAGAAGACGACTTGACGACAATACTGTTCTTGTAAGAACTGTTTCAGAACAGATGGCCCTTGTGTCTTACAAATAACGACTGATTGCTGCTGCTGTTATCACTTAATTACTCTTTGTATAACTTTTTGTTATTTTATCATTTTAAAATCTCTAGTACTGTTTTAAATTGTAGAAAATGAATCACTATGCAAAAATTAATTTAATTAGACAATATACCCAAACCTTTAACAGCTACTGTACACATAATAAATCATAATGTATTTCTTTTCTCCCTTTTTCATTTTCATCAATGCCTTTACTTCCATCGAAAAAGCTAGAAAGGCATGTAAAAAAAAAATCAGCAGAGCGCACAGAGAAAAGAGCCATCTCCCCTCTTCTGCATGGTTGCACTTAGGGGTAGCTCATTGTCACTCTAATTGAAAAGTTATATAGTTATATGTGTTACTTCACACTCAATTACAGTTTCTTGAATTTTCAGCTAACGGATGGCTGCATCATCATCATCAGAATTCAAACTCGATGATTAGGATGAATGCTTGTGAAACCTAAGATCCCCATGTGCATCTTTTTTTTTTTTTTTTTTTTTTTTTTTTTTTTCAGTGCAGTAGACCACCCCAGGCAGTGAAGCATCCTGGGACAATCTTGCATGGGTTTGGCTATTGTAATCTTAATTAAGGAAAGTGAGAATGTGCATTTGGATGGCTGTACAGACCTAGACTCTGGAAAGGATCAATGTCATGGGAACTGTCAAAACTTTGAAATCCCATCTTTTTCTTCCTTTAAACGACTCAAAATGACAGGAAAGAGACACCCACTTGAAGAAACACACCACCACATAGTGAGTGCAGCCAAGTCAGGCTATTAGCCATGTTCTAGTGTTGCATTCATCAATGACGCAAAACCTTTATTAAAAAAAAAAAAAGACTCACTTTTATTGTCCGTGTTCCTCTTGGCCAGGGGGATGAGATCATCTGCATTGTGCCACTCATCCTCCTGAGTTGCAGCTAGAGCATTGCTCATTCTCCATGGTGACAGCACGGGGAAGGCTCTGCCAAAACCAGAGCTTGAGTCACTCCCAGAAGCCCCTTTTGATCCTAAATTCTGAGTGGAACAGATCATTGACAATTACCAAGCGGCGTCTGTGGGCCGATGACCTTCTCTGCTGACCACCTTACACAAGCAATCTCATTCACAAAACTAAACACAAACCACTGTTTCCTCTTTAGGGATCTGTTGTATGAAGAAAAGAGCCTGAGTTTCTCCTTTTTTCGACCTCCACCTGGAGATGTTTAAAGATAATTTGAAAGGCACACACCCAAGAGCTCCTGAAGTGTTCTGATATGTAGCGTTGAGTATGGAAGCCCACATGAAACAATTGGTTCAAATTGCACCAAAGTTTCCCATGTCTCACTTTTCCCCCTTCTTAAAAAGATCACAGTGTGTCTGTTTATTCGCAGGCCACAGTTTCCCCTCTATGTAGCTATAACTTCTCCTCCCTTCGATTTGTTCCTTCGATTACTCTGATAACTATTTCAACATGAAGATCAACCCAGCATTTTCAGACAGGAACCTTTTCCAGTCCAGTCCACACGCCTGAGAAAGAGTTCAGCCAAAGATACACCTATTGGGGGAAAAAATGGCTCAATTTATCCACAACTACGCATTTGTAACGGAAGGTTGTAGCTTCGGTAGTGTTTACAGGGAGCATGTTTTAACAAAGACTCTAAGAGTCTAAGGAAAAGATTGGGGGGAAAAATCTTAGTAAAAGAGAAAAAAAATAGATTTTGTTAGATTTACGTTTGACAGATTTAAGTGTCGGAAGAAAAGCACCTTGAACTGCTATTTCTTAACTCTGAAAAAGAGCATTTGCTACCATGTGGTTTCATAAACTATGTCAAAATATATCAATGAAGAAATTTTATATCTTTAGTCCCCTTGTAGATCTGCTAAAACTATTGAGAAGGCTTATGTTCTTGGAAAAAACACTCTCATTTAACTTCAAAATTCCCAAAACAAAAAACTCTTGGTAAAAGCTTTAAACATATTTATATAAAGACGCAGAGGCACCAATTTTTCCTGATCTGTCCTATCCATCTTCAGTACCATTTTATTCCGATCAGGTTCATGGTGGATTCAAATCCTGTCCCACTGGTTTTAAGGTGAAGATACACCATGGACGGGTCACCAGGCCATTATAAATCACCATGTCCTTTTTAGACTCATCGAATCCTAGGGGAAATTTGGAGGTGCTAATACTAGTTTTGGGAAGATTAAAATGCAGGAATAACCCAGTTGGGCATGGAGAGACCACTACATGGACAAGGTTGAGCCAGGGGCACTTAAGATGCAAGACGCCACCCCGTGCACTAATCTACCACCATTGTGACAATTTCATAACTTTAGATCCTTCAGGTATCTTTTAAAGCCCTTGCCCTTCCTTCAAGCCATGGATGCTAAAGGGTGTTTAATTTGTTCATGTGCATAGAAAAGAGCTTAAAGGTCCTACTAGAAAACTACAATAGCTTCCAATAAAACCACATTAGAAATCTAAGGGCGTCACCCATCCAAAACCCCTTGAAGAAGCCCATTTTTCTAACCCTTCGATCAGGCAATACCTTCAGCAGCAATACTTACTGAAAGGATGAAGAGCCTCTTTGTGCCATCTTCATCAGGGAAACTTCCAAGGGGGAAATCACCAGGTCCTGCTTCATCCATTACTGAAATAAAGATATCTTGGTTTGTCGTATCATCTTTAATTTTACTCGCAGGCAATGCTAAGGATGCTGTGGGAAGGAACAAGTTGAGAAAAAGTGGAAGTGTTAAAACGAGCAGGGAAGAGTTGATCATGATGACGGGTGATTCTTGATTTCCTTTGTGGCATCCACGCGAGATTTGGTCAAACGTACAAAACCCGTACCACCTTGTCGCTTTTATAACTCTCAAGAGGATCAAAGAAAAGCTGCCTATCATCGTGATGAAACGTGATGTTATGCTATAATCTGCCATGTAATAGAACCATCTATAAGAGGATGATGATGCCATTGTTCATACAAATAAAAGATTAGAGTTTTGAGTGGTTCTTCCTTTTTTTTTTCCTTTTGAAAGATGAGATTATATTGTTGCTTTCATTTTTTTTTAAATGAATGTACTGTACTTTGCTGTCCTTCTTCTTTTATTCCACACCACTGAATGTTTTGCAGTTTCACCCTGGGTCAAGGGTCCTGCACCTTCTGGATAAAGGCACCTTCTGGATAAAGAGCGTCATACTGTGAATGGAATGAAATACAGCACAATAAATCTCAACCAACAAACTCTTTTTATATCCTGTAATCATCTTGTATTGTCCAAATTGATTACACGTTGTACTTTAATACTACAGCAAAAATAGGGGCAAGCCACACGCTTATTTGCAATACCTAAAGTTCTCTCTCTTTAAAGATGCTCTAAATATTTAAGCAATGCAGCATCCTCTTTTCTCCTAGGCTAGTTTTCGGTTCATAGGAAAACATAAGGGTGATGATTATTAATATCAATGAAGCTATAGCGTTGGGAAGAAAAGAAAAGAAATAGGACATGAATAATAGTTGTTGAATTCAGCTGAAGTGTTTTTACTTGGAACACTCAGCCTTTATTTTGTGAGTATTTTTGTTGGAGAGACAAAGCCTCTACTGAAGAACTAAACTGGTCTATGGAGACACTGGTGTTCCAGGAGCCGTATAACTGAGTTTGGAGCGCTCTGTTATTCTAACCTCACTTTCTCTGTTGCCATTCTCCTCTCTGAGACTTCTCACTCTCCCTCTGCAACATCTATAAGCATTTTCCCAGCTTCAGCATATGTACCTATTATGATACCGTAATAGAAAAAAAGTTACTTTTTAAAAAGATCTTTTAGTTCTCATGGGTTAATATAGATGCTGCTAATTTAACTACAAATAAAAAAATGCCAATTCTTTGGCAAAATTCTAGAAAGTAACACTGATAAATTGTTAATATTACAACTGTTAAAGTTTAAGTAAATAATTTGGAGAAAGAAATGGTTCTTGGGAGGGTAATGATTCTAGTTTTCGAAAGGTTTCTTCTTGGAAAACTTTTACAAAAGGAAAATCCTCTGTGTTTGGTTTGTACATGGAACCTTTCTGGCTGTCCAAAAAGACTAGCTGGAGAACTTTTAGGATATTAGATATGTACCCTTATGTTATCTAATACTGACCAATATTTCTACAATAAATCCTTTTGCATTTCTGTATTGTGATGCAAACAGGAGAAGCAGCTGTAGCTCTTTCATTTGGTTTTCTCTGCGAAGGAAACTGAACATCATGCCTACCTACAATATGTGAATCCAGAGGCCCTAAAGATGTTTGTTTGCCTGAAAATCTTGCAATGGCATAATTTTTGGATTTTATTAACAATTACAAAGTAATATCATTCCAAATACTGTACATCTTGTCATTCTCACAAAGGGCAGAGGTCAAAGGTAAACTATTGCAGTTACATCAAATGTCACTAGTGTGTACAGGTCTGGGGATGTTCAAGTCTTGGACCTACTTTTAAGATGTTGAAATTACACTAGATGTGTCATGTAAAAACTGGATTAATTATATGGATTATACATCAATCATCCATAATGTTAACACCAAGGTGAATTGAATAATATCATCAATTATCTACCAGAAACCTGCTGACCGGATCATGGGAAGCGAAAGCACAAACCGCTTACTGGAACACTCACTGTATCTCAGCCTGCCACATACCGGTCCAAGCGGGCAAAGAGCCCGAACCTGTTAACCCGGCCCACAAAATCTCCAAACCCCAATCCGATCGAGCACCCATGGGATGCGGTGTGTTCACTGAGGTCCAACCCCACAACCTGCAGCACCCAAAGTATCCGCACCAGACACCACAGCACACCCCTAGAAGTCTCGCAGTGGGCACATTTGTAACTTATTTGGCCATAGTTTTCCATTAAACTTATCACGGTCTGTGAGGATGTTTACTAGGTTTATATAGTTTTCATCTTTTTTACTGAGATCAAGAGATAAACCTGATTTCCGTATCTGACAACTGACTCAGTCAGATAATTGCTGGCACACCTCCTAGATCCTGTTTCAGGTTTGAATGCTTGTTATCCTGTTAATGTTTTCGCCCAAGCACTTGTAACCTCTGAGACATTTTTTAGTCCTTGGTGTTTTGCAGGGAGACATGGTAGTGTAGTCGGTAATATTGCCTCCTCTGAGTCTCAGGTTTAATTCCGAGCTTGGGTTCCTGTCTTTGCTGAATTTCTGTTCACGTTCTCAATGCCCCAATGTGGGTTTCCCTTGGGGGCTCTGGTTTCTTCCCACCTCTCAAAGACATGCCAGTAGGTGGATTGACTAAGATAATTTGTTTCTTGCAATGGACTGGGGTACTGTCCAGAATATATTCCTGACTCACATCCAGTGTTTCCAGGATTGACTCCAGATCTGGGAACCATCGCAACCCCAACCAGGATAAAGCAGTTATTTCAAGTCAGTGTCCTATAGTGTTCAACTGACTAAAATACCACACTCTTTCAGGATCATGCAACTGTTGCATCTTCCTTGGATCCAAATGCGGCTTCATAGCTTAGGGCAAAAGTCTTATCATCATCATTACCACTCACGTGTGCTGCTAGGACCTATCTTGTGGTTTCATCTCTTTAAATTGTAAACTCTTCGGGATTAACAGGAAGTTATGTGGCCATATTGTATTAACTTGAGTTGTATGTGGTTCAGTTGACACAGAGGTATTTTCTGCCAGTGCGCCAAGGCAAGTCATCATGGCTATGACTTTTTTTTCCATATCCCAGGATCCAAAGCACAGAAAGCTATTCAAATTGTTAAACATTTATAGTCAGGTAGGGAGTACTGGTTGACCAGCCAAAGTATTTCCTGTTTGATTGTGATTTGCCAGACCAGACATGGCCATTCAGACCACTTGCGTGTGCCAAGCTCCAGGGTTGCCTATCCTAATTAAAGGTTGGCTAGGAGTTAACTGTGAGTTAGCTTAAAAGTCTGGTCTCTACCTTTAGGTATTATGTCGGACCTACTACTAATAGAGACATCCACAAATTGTGTTGTATTTGGCTTCTTTGGCAGACACCAGAACGTCATTTTATTTGTTACTCTGTCCAGAGTATAACTGGAGGTATGTTATATTGTGTTTTACTGATTAGCAGCAGGCTGTTGGACCAGTCTTTGTTCATGTTTTCAGGTAGTATTGTCTTGCTTTGCTCATTGTGTACATAAGGATTGGGACTTTACAGGACCTGGCACCGGAGTCACAGCCGTAGGCAACTTTTGCATTCTTGTGGGCAGTCAGATTTGATGCTGTCGGGTTAAATAATGACTAATATCACAGTGTGTGATATGTTTCTATTATATCAGCAGATTACTTTTATAATTTGACTTCATGATGTCATTTTGGTATGTGAATATCAATATAAAATCTCACATCGTACTCAAAATTCCCATTGTCCTAAACTGTTTCTACCAAAATTTGATAAAAAGAAAAGATTGAGAGATCTTTACAGAATTCACACCTGAATGACATAATTTCCTTTACATTATGACTTTAGTGGGGGCTTTTTATTGGATTTGGCAGGCTGAGGCCAACTTTATCTATTTAGGTTTAATTTTCTCTGTTACTGCATTACCAAAGTTCACTTTCTAAACTAAAGTTTGTCCTCTTAATATTTTAAATGGGATTTTGGGCTTCAATTTTTGCTACCCTGCAAAAAGTGATATCAAGAGCAAATAAGTTGAATGTAGGCAAACCTAACTACATTATCTTGATACGAGATTACATATATACTGTACATGCATTGTAAGATTATTAAGCATATTTCTAGGAGAAATAATCATTTTTAAGTGTGACTTTTTAGTCACCCATTACGTTTGATTGTCAGTTAATGTTGCTAGTTTTAAGAATTTATTTCTTGTCAATTTATAATTTGTCTAGAAATAAGCTTAATGATATTGTTCTTATTTGTATTATTTTATGGAGTGTTATATACATTTCACTAGAGTCACGTTTTGCAGTGTACAGTTGTACAATTACATACCAATCATGAATCAAAAATGAAATACGTTAGAAGAGGTAGTGCAAACAAAATGTTAAGCAGCAGGGTTATAAAGGGTTATAAAGGTCCCCAAAGTGTATCTACCATGTGTGTTAGTCTTCACATCCTGCTGTTATTTACACCAAAGCAAAATATAGTCATCTCATTCACTCACTCACTCACCTTCTATACCACTTTATCCTGTATTCCAGGTCGTGGGGACCTGGAGCCTATCCCAGGAGACTTAGGGCACGAGGCAGGGTACACCCTGGACAGGGTGCCAATCCATCGCAGGACACACACACTCTCACTCATTCACGCACTACGGGCAATTTGGGAATGCCAATTAGCCTAACCTGGATGTCTTAACATGGACGCTACTGTACTTAACCATGTTTGGTGGATTCGCCAACTGTTTAAAAAGTCTCACTTATGACTTAGTGGAATGCAGCAGGGAATGTTTGGAATGCCACAAGTTTTTTTTTTTTTTTTTTTTTGCATTTTGCATGGTTAAATTCATGTTTTTACAAAATATTCACTTACTCAAGAAAGCACGCATCCTCTTTAAAAAAAAAAACGCATTATGCAGGTTGTTTAAAGAACCTCCATACGTTAGTAGCTGGTTTACTTGATCTCAAAGTACTTCCTGAAATATGGTGGCACAACACCCAATTTGGGAACTACTGTTCTACCGAATTAATGTTAAAAGGGTCATCAGGGGCTCTAAGAGGACTTAAGGACCAAGATGGGGTTGGACGCTCTGTTGTCCAGAGTGCAGACCATGGTTTCCAGGAACAATGCAGCTGATGAGATGCTCTCCAAGGAAAATATGGGTCTGACATCATGGGTTCTTAAATCTCACAGCTGAGCCAACACGCTCTTGCGACAATCAGCACTCAGTGAATTTCCACTGCTGAGGGGAAGGGGGGCTGGAAGAGGGGAAATGGGGTGTGAATATTACCTTAGAACTTGCACTAATATCTGATCCTGTTATGAAAAAAGAATTTTTTTTGCAAGTCATTGTAAACATTTCTCCCTAATTTCTAGTTATAATATATACAAGAGGTCAGGAGTACATTGAACATGTTTCTCATTAAGGAATATTAATGAATATATCATTTACAATACACAGAATCGTGCTTCTGCCAGTGAAGCTGTACATCTACTCTCTGGCATTCATTAGCAATGAAAATATTACTTTGTTGGTGTAACACTGATTCTTTCCCCCCTTAAAATGACTGTGGGGAAATGAGAGAGAGAAAGAGAGCCCTGAAAAAGACCACAAAGTTGTTTAAAAGACAAGAGTGCATGTAAGTAGTAGAGGCTTGGAGCTTCAATTTCAGGGTTAGGTCCAGAAACAGTGTCCTTAAATGCACTTGGCACCCGCAGTATTACCCTAGACTGCCTCTGGAGAGGAACATGGGAGGCTGTTATATGAATCCTTTGTCTCCTGTATTTCAGGAGCACGCTGCTTCGCCCAAATTGCTGCTTCTAATCACCGTTACCCGATTTCAAAAACAACAAATAACCACCTTGATCGATTAGTAGCGAAGTGTAGCTCTTGATACGACCACAAATACTGAATTCCATTTCCAGCTTTCCGGCTTTAATTTGCCTAATTGGAGCTAATAATTGATTTAGTATTAGTCACAGGAGAAGATGGATGAAATAAGATTCAGAATAGCTGGACCAGGTTCCTGCCTGCTGCCTGCTCCACATTTATAAACCATTATGTCTGCTGAAACCGAGCCAGGTGGCCAATTTATCTGTTAAAAAGGCTCGGTTGTTCCACTATATATCCATTAAAAAGTGCTGACAGCATACAAGAGCTTTGACCTGTCACTGTAGCCTTTCTCCAAGAAGCTGAACGTGCACTTTTCTCCTCTGTGGACCCACATACTGATTTGTTTGCTTTGGCGTAGTGGCCTCTGTTTTAGGAAGTATCACTCATGTCATGCCATGAGAGTTTGTACACGGTCACGGGATGCACAGTCGTCAGTGCAACATGGCACATGCTTGTCCGTCACCAAGGCTGTGTGCTTATGATGACTAGGGATGTGATTTAAAATGGTATTGATTTAATGTGCTATATTATGATGCCATAATGAATTCTTAGTTCTCAGTGTTTCCTATATCTTGTATTCAGATTTAAACCCAAATGGGACCAGATTTCTTTTTGCCTCTGTGAACATAAGAAAACCCTAGAGAAAAAGTTTTACCTAGGTGTTTATTTTTGTAAGATTTTCTGCTTAATTTAATATGTTCCTCAAATTATAAAATATGCTAGATTCCTAACATGGCAGTTACCAAGGATGAATAAAAGTGGATACTACGTGTGTATTGCTCATCGCCAATGACTGTATGTGTATCTTGTTGCATCCTGATAAAAGTAAAAACCTTTTAACAAACTCTTTTTTTTTTTGGTAATTAAAATGCAATTTTCTGTATATGTTTTTATTATTATCATTATTTAAATTTATGACTGTTTTTTTAAATTATGACTTTATCATGGGCAGTAGAGATTCTGGTCCCCTTGAAAGCCCAATATACTGGGCCCCAACCTTGACTGGCCACTTATTTAACTACCATACCATTTTTAGGGGCCCCCTAAATCCTTATATATCCACCCACATCTGACCCCTAATCATCGGTGTCTCACACCTCCAGGGTCAGTGATTCCAATCGCTCCTTCATGCGCATTGAGTTTACATGTTCTCCCCATGCTTGGTGCGTTTTATCTGTGGATTGTGCCTGAATTTTTTCTGCCATAGTCTCCAGGCCCCCTATGAAAACCACCTACCATCATAGTAACTCAGACATTGAGAAATCTGAATATTGACAAGTGGTTTATTCAGCAGGAATGGTGAACAATCTGTCAGTCATCTCCATATTGCCTTGACGAGACAACAAATCACCAGTCGTGGAAGTCTCGTTACAAAAGACAAAAATATTCCTAATGTAAATAAAAAAATTCAGTTTGATTTAACGACAGTTTAATATTAAGTGTCTTTTTTTAACCCGTGGAGTTAGACATAAATTATACAAGCAACTATAATGTAGCTACTATAAAGATCTGCACTGTTACGGACAGACGTGAATAAGTACAACTAGCAAAATAACATTGTTTTAACTGGTTATTGTGTTAGCCGGAAATGAATATAAAAAATATAGGAATTATTATTTTGAAAACGTGAACATACAATTAATAAACATGCATGTTTTCATTTTTCTTCTGTAATCCATCTGACACCGTAACCGTATGTACACTAGCAAGTTTCTAGCTGTTTATCTCTTGTGGTCATTTAGCGACCGCTACTGTTGTCTAAATTTCCAATGATGAATGGTAGTGGATAAACAATGTACAGTATTTTCTCTGTAATGCCTCTATACACACAGTATAAGTTTGAACTAGAGTTCCCAGTTGTTTTTATTATTATTATTATTATTATTAAATCTTTGAGACAGTAAACATCGCAGGTAGCTGTCTAATAAAACATTGAACTGCCATCTCTGAGGATTTATTCGAGCCGATTTTCAGAATTTCATATAACAATCAATGGTTATACCTAACGTGCATAGATTTGAGAAATTCTCAAAACTGCACTTGCACATTCTCAGCAGTTACATTACATGTTGTAGTGCCTTATATAATTAATATATAACTACACAGTTATTAGACACTTAATATAAATCAAGACCACTAAGTCCCCCCCCCCACACACACAATATTTCCATTCCTTATTTCTTCTTTAAAACCTCTAAAAAACTTACATTTAGTGAGATGTGTTAAAATGTGATGATGACAATAACAATGTACTGTACACCTTGGAGCAGCTCCATCACTGTGAACTCTTCATTTCTGTCAGATTAATCTTAAACATAACATTTCATCATATCCAAACAGATTAAGAAATATTTTGACATTATTCCATTTACAATACATTAAAAAAAAAAAAAGTATAACAAAATTAATTTAGTAACAAACAGCGACACACAATATCAGTCCTAGCTAATTAAAAATCTTTGGTATAGTTAGAAGTTATATTTTGCTATGTAACTCAAAGATGTACGCTTGTAATTTTATGTAAGGTTTATGTAAGGTATATATAAGGTTATGGCTGTGGATATAGATACTGTGACTGAGTAGAATTAAATAGAGCTTTATATCTGTGATAGCGTAATTATTGCTTTAAAACATAAGAAACAAAAAAAACAACATTTTGGGTCCCATCGAACAAGACAGTATTGCAATCCATAAACTTTGCATTATATGTTTCATTATAACTATTGCAAAATTGTTCGTTTTCTGTAAAATGTCGTAGATAGAATAAAAATCTTAAGAAGAATATTAGCTTTTCCCAAAATCCCCAAGTTAAAATCCTCAAGCTGTAGGACCTTCCAATAAATTATAAATACTTATTCAATGTAATGAACCAAATGAGTTGAACTTAGCTAGCTTAAAGTTTTATCCATTGACAAATCCTGTAATAGAACCTCTAAGAGAAATTCTGAAACTACATCCAAGTATGATGCTTTTCTTGGTGGAAGTCAGTGATAAATTATAGCTCGTAAATCTTAAATGCTAACCTAAAATATAGTTAAAAGGAAAGCTCCACTAGCTATGTTTACATGCAACATAATGCTTTATTATCCAATTTATAATAATCTCCTTATAATAATTGTAATTTGCAAAATATGGACTTGATCTCTTGTGTCTTTCGCACAGTTTCGCAAAAGGTCAAAGAAAATCACCAAATCCTTAGTGCAATGCACAAGTGAAGCAAACAATTTAAAGTCAAGGCTTTGGCGTTAAAAAAAATGGTTTGGTGGTCATTGGACTTGGTCCTTGTCTTTACTTGGCCACGACCTCACGACTCACGAGTCTCGGTACCGACTTGATCTCGGCTAGTTCTGCTCTTGGACATGAAAATGGCGGACTGACAACAGCCTTACAGTCCCAAATTTTCAATAATGTTTTGAGAGATGGATATAATTCAAAACACATTTCTAAGTGACGAAGTATAAAAATATTTGCCCGATCGTTTGAAGATCGCATGCTTGGATTCCAACAATGCCAAAGGCATCTTTCGCCGGGAGCCAAGGGATGTCTCCTCTCCCTGTCAGTCACATGTGCTTGGCTGGCTTCAAGTCGTTTGGGGAAAGTATTATGTGTTAGCCTTTATCTACTCGGTTGGTAGCTGTTGTATGATTGGGAAGAGCTGGCCGCTGGGTTGGAATTAGCAGGAGTAAATGGAGAGGAAATGCACTTTTGTTCTTACAATAAACCTGACACTGAACCTTGCTCCTTAAATGTGCATAACTTTGGACTAAATTACATGCATATAAACAGAGATTGTCTACCTAACACCCAGTTTAGGGTATATATAAATTCATTCACACTAGTAAAAATATTTGCATGTAAACATAGGTGCTGTTTAGGAACTTTAATAGGACTGGAAGTTTGTCATTCACAGTGTTTTTTTGTTTGTTTGTTTGTTTATTATTATTTACTTAGTTTTTTGGCATAGGGATCTTAATGAAGTACAACTATCAATAACTTAAAATGGTTAAAATAATCATAATAATCATAATAATAATAATAAAATTGCAAATTGCAGGATCACGTTTTTCCTCCGTGCATTCACAGATCACACACAAATACATTTGCTTGCATACATCATTGCCTAAACTTTGAAAAAGAGCATTATTATACCGGTGCCCACAAGGCTGTGCAAAAAAAGGGAAGACCTCCACATCCAAACCTCTAAAACGTCAGTTCACATTTCCCCCTATCCCCCAATCGTCCCCCCTCACCCAGAACGAGTTTTGCCAACCCTTATACTATACTACAAAATAGCACCATTATATAGTGGGTAGAGTTCTTATATTGTTCTGTTATATAACAGCATGATGTATGACAGTAAAATAAGGAATGAACAAAAAAAAAAAGGTGGTTAACATAAATAGGATTATTGAATACAGAGACGGCTAGATGGACGAGAGTGTGGATTTGTGGATTTGGAAGGAAGATTCAAAGGAACATCGACACAATCCGGATTTCAGAAAGCAGCAGTCCGAATGTTCCAGAAGAAGGTTGGACTCTGTGTGGAGAGTCTGTGTGGATCCTCGGAGATGCTGAAATAGTGGTGTTGTGGTCGTGATAAACAGGGATGGACAAATCTTACATTCATGGGTTTTTCCATGATTGGTGTGTTTTCCAGTCCCAGACAGCTAACATATTGTAATTATGGGTCGTAACCTAGCAAGTTAAGAGTAAAAGTAACACATGAAGTTTATTGTTATTATAATCATTATCACTTATGTAGCAAGTTGTTGATTGATCTTTTGGCTGTGACCTAAATGCTTCTTCTTATTTATTTCATGAAAAAAAAAAAACCAACAACTTCAAAGTCATAGGTTGAATGGTCAGGAGGGTGATGGCTTTGGGTCAAATCTTTTGCTTCACAAACAGTAAAAACAAAAAAATACATGATGCCTTTCCCCCTCGCAATGTGAGTAGTGCAGCAGGTGGTCATGTTTTTGCTAGCTCTGAGATTCGTCTTTTGGTAGCTAATAAGAAAACACATTTTATTTTCCTGTTTTGGGTCAATATGAATTTAAAACAAATGCAAACTTGGATTATTGAGTGCCCACTGTGGGCATGGTGGCTCTGTGTGTTAAGGCTCTGCGCTACTGATTGGAAGGTCGGGAGTTCCAGCCCCAGCTCCGCAAGTTGGTCCCTTAAGCAGGGCCCTTAACCCTGTCCGCTCCAGGGGTGCTGTAGAAATAGCTGACCCTGCACTCTGTCCCTGCGCCCACTGTGCAGTAATGTATATGTGATGAATAAAGGCTGAACTCACTGATTTGTCCACCCCTGTACTGTATCGTTAGCAAACTGTTGTGGGTCGTGTGAAGTGTGTGAAGTTTCGCTAGACTTGACTCGCATCCTTTATATAATATTGACAGACTTACTGTGAAAAAAGATGCTTACTCTTGTATGTGTTGTACATGCTTTGGTGAAAATGTTGGCTTTTGTATTTTTTATTAAACCAACCATGCAGAGTCTGATAGTACTATAACTGGAAGCAAGCGCGCTTCCTGAAGATGAAGTTGATCTCAAGAGTTCAGAGTTGCCATCCCATAGACTTCTGTAACCTTTGCATGAGGTTTCTATTTACTCCTTTTTAATATAATATGTAAAGACATCGTCCTGCTTAGCCATGTCCTCATCCTGCAAATGCACCATCTGCTTTTAACAATATTCTGTCTAAACAGCTCTTGAATCATTCTGATTAAGCTCTTGTTTTTGTTCAAAACAAAACAAAACAAAACAAAGATATTTCTCATCAGTGCTAGAGCTTGAGTACTGTCTTCGACTAATCAGAAATAGTGCTGAAATTCTGCCAGCTTGCATTTTGCACTGGATTGCAGCAATCTGGAATTAATTGCGAAGGCATGTCTGTGTGTTTATGTGTGTATATGCGGGAGGGACCGTTGCAACGTTCATTTCACCCATGACACAGAAAAAAAAAAGCAAGAAAAAAAAAACAAAAACAAGCCTTCACCTTTCCTCTCCTCACCTCGCCTCTCCAGTGACCCACTGGCTCTATCCCACCCATCAGGAAGTGGTGCCTCCAAACAGTTTGGGTCAATTAATGTTTCCAGTGGCTCTCTTATACAGGAGGTTTCACTGCCATATGATGTAGCAGCCGCTGTTATATGTTACTATATTAATTTTGCCATTGTGACAGACGTTGTCCCTCATCGGTGTGGAATGGTGCAGTGTCTAGAATAGTCAGTCGTACAGGGTGTATGTACATAGAGCTGGTCCATAATCCACTTTCTGTTTTGTTTGTTTGGTTGGTTGGTTGGATGGATTATTTTCTTTTTTTTTTTTTTTTTTTGCTTTTCTCTTTTTTTCTTTCTTTTTTTTTGCTGTTAGAGCGAACCACTCTTCTCGTCTTGGCACTGTCCATTAGTTCCCCTCATCCTTCTCTTAACTACATCCGATAGTTCCTCCCCCCGGTGTTCCCTCGGCTCGAGTTCTTCTGATGAACCTCCTGAAATGCAAAGAGACATCGACGTGAGTTTCATAAGGAAGAAAAAGAGAAGAAACAAAAAACACCACTATGCGGCATGCTCTTTTAGGAAAGTAAATAACGATTACTCTGGTATAATGTTACCACCCCGAAGTTAGTTATTTTGCTCTAACACTAAATCCCAAAGTGTTTGATTCCTTCTGTAGCAGCAGTTTATCAATATATAAATGATATTACAAATGACACAACATACTTTGTTTTTATATATTCTTATCCAATTACAGTTCCTGTTATCACTTACGTTTTAGCAGCTATAAACAGACGTTCCCTCACCATCCTCTCTTTTTTCTCTCTCTTAAAAAACAAGAAAACGCAGCTTGTCACGTTACTGTGAAAGTGTAAAGGCTTTACAAAGCAAGCACTGACACTGGAGACTCCTTCCACAAATATTACACATTAGATAGAGGAACAAAAGAAATCACCATATCAACCTTATTTTTCTTTGTTTAGCAACACTACCAAGTTCTCGTAGCAAAGGAAATTCAATCGGCACGGAGAAAAATCGACAGCGCTGTGGTGTAATGTGGCGCGTAACACGTGTTTCCAATGAGCGAGTTACAGCCTGTCATCTCCTCATACAGGAGAGGAGAAACACAACCTCCTTCTGTACTCAACGCTCCTCGGTGCTGGGAGAGACGTATGTAAAATTTATGAAGAGTAGAGCAGCATGTGAGCCTTGTGCAGAAATAAGTGAGCTTCCTGTACGTGACATATGGGAACACCACGAACCGGAGAGAGAGCGCGAGAGAGAGAAAGAGTGCAGGTCTACCACAAAAACCACTTAGCCACGTCTCCTGCTAATGGTTTCCTTTTTTATATGGGGCTCTAAAAGCATGCAAGCAAACATTTAAAGGGGAATTTCACTTTTTCTTTTTCTTTTTTAAAAATGAGAGTTCCTTAGATCAATGAAGGGGTTCATTCACAATGGCGTTAACAGCAATCAAAGGGTTGTGGTCTTTAAACCTTTCAACCCTGGGCAATTTGTTGCTAAAATGGCTTATGATAGTCACTATTTGGGCTTTTTGTCTTTAGTTCAATGCTGGTTGCCAAGGCCCACCCATTACAGGGCCCAATTCACACAAACATATACACGTTCAGACTTAGAAACCAAGGATATCAATGGAAAGTTGTTTTGGGAGGTGAGATGAAAACGGAGAACCCAGAGGAAACCTACTGATGTAACCTGAGCTCAGGTTCAAACCAGGAACCTGAAAAAGTTGGGGCACCAGTGTTACTGTTGCATACACCTCAAAAACACATTAAAAATAGCTGAAAGTGTTTGCATATAAACTTTATCAATCAATTTCAGTTCAAGGATAGAAGTGTTGGATGAACTCAAGCAGAACGGCCCAAATTCCACACCATGCTACAGTAGATCACTGCTATTGAGAAAGTAGTGGCTCTGATACAGTTCAAAATGAATATGGATCTGGGTATTGTGATATCGTATTGAGCGTTCCCTATTGTCTTTAGCATTGCATGGTTTTGCATAAAGTTAAACTCATATTGCTTGCATGAGGGTAGTCCTGCCTCCTGCTGCTGTAGATCTCCTGTCTTCTATTCTGTATTACTTTGTGTTAATGCATAGAAATTGCTTTTTTTTTTATTAAAGTGAACTAAATAAAGTGGGGCAGCAACATATCAGAAGAATAAACATTATTCCTCAATTGTGTTAGAAAAACTTCCTTTTTATTTGGCCAAAGTATCAGGATGTCAAGAAGGTCAAAAAGTTCAACTATTTCCAAACTCTAATTTACTGGAGAAAGAGTTTTTCAAATGAATAAACATGCCAATTTGTTGACATGGTCCCTGCTTGCCTATAGCCCAGTTACATGGAGCTGTAAGAAAAATAATACCCAGATTTACAAGCATTTAAGAGTTATAGACATCATGGACGACTTCGCTGGTAATTTGGACATGAAATGAATCAGATATGTTTCATTTTTCATATCTAGACTTTTTATCAGACCCATGGTTACTAAATGTCAAGAAATGTTAGTCTGAATATTTAAAACTAAAAAATTTTTTGGACCAATTGTCTTCTTTCTTTTTTTCCAGTTTTCACAGTTAATTATTCTTGAAAAGTTAATTGATTTTCCCTTTAAACAGAGATATATATACATAGACAAGCTCTTTGTTCATTTCATTTTTTTTAATATAATAAAAAATGAAGAGAAAAAAATACGTACCTTACATGGTGTATGACTGTGACCAGAAGATATAGGTTTCTGTAAAAAGCAGAGAAAATTACAAACATCTAGAACCTTTGAAATCCCAAAAGCATTAAATAACTAAAAAAAAAAAACTGCATGGCTATATAGGACTTTTATTAATCCTGGAGGTGTATGTAAATAAACGGACTACAGTATATGATGCATATTATATAAATTACTCCTATAATATTTACAAATTACAGAGTGGCTTGTTTAAAGAATATAGATTTGTTTTTTAACATTCGATTGCTGGGACCCGCCGATCTGAAGCTCACCTTTGGCGTTTTGGGCGTGTCTGTGTGCCGTTGCTCTCGTACCGATCGTGGCGCTTTACCAGGTTTGACTGGTGCGCAGTACATCTCAAGTCGTTTCAGCTCACAGCTCTGGAAGCAGCATTCATCTACGATGCCACGGTTGTGCAAGCGCCGTGAGTTGGGGCCGTAGCCTGTTGGCTTGCCTGTGGTGCAGACAGGAGGAAAAACAACAAAAAAAAAAGGAGTACAGAATGACTCTGAATCAAACTCCATGTGACTTAGTGGATGGTCAGTTTGTTGCCCGGATTCTGAAGTTGGCTTTTGTGTTTCGGGCTGAAAACAACACTTAAACTTCAACGTTTCTGGATGATAACTGTACGGTGCTTAGCAACAAATCTGACGTCTTCTATGAGCCAGATGGAACTCTGAAACATTTGGACCGGGCTATACAAAATCACTGATGGAAACGGTACCAGAGAGGAATTGAGTTGATTAAGGAGAATAGAAGCATGGTGAGGTATCAGTGAGGAAACAATGTACATGAACCTTTATTATGTTCCATGCTTTTAAGAATGTTTTGTTCCTGCTTTAGTCCTTGCTGCTATAGGAACATAATCAACAATAGGGTGGGATGAACCGAAGTGATTATTTTCCTATAACAACATGTTATGAAGTGTTGTATTTCTCTTATGATAGCAATAAAGCAATCAAGCACCAAAGTACAATTTTAATACATTCATAAAAATTTTATACATTTCTAAATTATTCCATACCAAGTGACATTTAAAAAGACCGAACTTTTTAGTACCTTAGTCAGTAGTGGCTGATTAAAACTCCCTGAACCATTACACAGAAGAACGTTAAGAGGAATCTGTTTTATTTTGGATGGTTTTCCTCACTCACTCACTCATCGTCTACACCGCTTTACCTTGTGTACAGGGTTGCAGGGGTTCTTGAGCCTATCCCTGGAGACTTGGGGCACAAGGCGGGGTACATCCTGGACTATGGGAAATTTGCGAATGGCAATTAAAAGAATGCAAGTCTTTAAATGGTGGGAGGAAGCCAGAGTACCTGGAAGAAACCCATCAAGCACCAGGAGAACACACAAACTCCCGAGGCGGGAATCGAGCCCGGACCCTGGAGGAGCACAGCGACCCCAAGCCACTGAGCCACCATGCTGTCTTGGTTTTTCCGGATAATCTTAATAACTATATCATTATTTAAAAGTTTATTCAATACTTTTTCTACGTTTACCTTCCTCCCTTTTATCTACATCTACATTTGCATGACAGGCTATCGACATGTCATTCCAGACTTATGAAGAGTTAATATCAGTCTTTGCTGTTTGCACTTTGTAAACTGGCAAATAAATCCATCATTGGACCGGTTCCACCTAATCGTGTCCAACTTCCTGGTTTTTATTATTTCTGCTGCACTTTGCTTAGTAATTCTTTCTGTTATGGAGTTCCTGGTTGAATTTTAATTCTGTTTGCACTACAGTGTTTGTAATAGAGATGTGGCATCTCTTAAATTCAATCCATTTTTATTTGTAGGCTGAAAAAATAGATATGCGATAAGAAGCTGCTGTAAAGAAATCCAGAGATCGATATAGCTACATCGCTAACAGTTGTCCCTAAATCCTCATTTATGCATCTAATTTAATTAGTGGCCTACAGTGATGTGAGCATCTACTGTATACTTGTGTGGCGGTTTGTCTGCGTTACACCGCCAAAACGTTAGCTAGTGGTGGGGTCTCTATGCTATGAGTCTCTTCACCACTCTGTGAACTGAGCTGATCTTGTTAAAGTTGGAGCTAGACGATGTTGAAATGTGATGCTACCAGGCGGACCAACCACAGTCGCTGTGGCCTGCGTCGACGTGATGCATTGTTGGATTTCTGGGGAGGTGGTAGGGTACGGGGTGCGGCTACATTAGCCCTATGGCATACACTTAATGCAGAAGCATAAATCAGCAGTAGGATTACTCAATGAGGAAATCTTAACTTGAAATAGATCTCATGCTCTTCTGGACCGGGATGAGCAACAGGACAACAGTTAGGATTACTAAGCAGAGCTCCATATGAGATTAAGCACTAAAGCATGAACCTCACAGTAAACTAAAACTTGGGCCAAGAAAATTTGTTTTTCCAGTATTAATTGCTTTCAGACATGTGGATCTACTAAAGTGATTAAGGATGAACCGACGGTTCACGGCCAGTATACGGCTTCTAAACCATTCATAGTACCACATTAAATTCTGGAAATAATGAGCCTGACTCCTGGGTGAGTCTAGGGATCAGATTGGCAGTGCCCCCAATGGGTGGTGGGGTGTCATACCTGCACTGTCACACCACTTATAGTGACCCAGGCAAATCATGACCATCTACAAGCATGTGAAAGTGGGTGGATAGCGCTATCCTCTGTGTAGCAGCAATTCTTGGGTAGCGGGATGGCATCACATGTCTCTGAGGATGTGATGCATGTGATAGCCTTTGATCTCGCTATTTGATGGACATCGCCTCATTTTCAGCTTAATATCTTTTACATACATAAAACCTGTGCAAGTTTGCAGATTTTTTATATTGCATGTTTTGTTATGGACCATTATTACAAATAAATTTTTTTTAAAAGAAAAGTTACAAAATCCTTGCACATTAGAAAGAAAGAAAATTGGAATTGGACAAAACTGAAATCGACTGTTAAGGTCAGTTTTTCTTTTTTTTCTTTTCCTTTTATGTGCATGAGTGGCAGGGGTCCAGGGTCCTGGTTCGATTCCCGGCCAGGCTTGCTTGGTGGATTTTTTCCATGTACTCCGGTTTCCTCCCACAGTACAAAGACCTGCTAATTGGCGTTCCCAAATTGCTCGTAGTGTGTGAATGTGTGTGTGCATCCTGTAATGGATTGGCACCCTGTCCAGGGTGTACCCCACCTTGTGCCCTAAGTCTCCTGGGAGACTTCTGTGATAGGCTCGCGACCCCCTGCGACCCTGTATACAGGATAAAGCGGTAGAGATGATGAGTGAGAGTGAGTGAGTTTTATCTGCATTGTTCAAGAAAACTGCAATCCATGCGTCTCTAACGAAAACGTCAATTCTGATGTACTACTGATCCGACTCTGTAACAGACGCTAGTGTACAGTATATGAATTATGATACACTCTCTAGGAACATGAAAGAGCTTAGTCATGAAATATTAATAAGTATGAACTTCACAAGGTCATTGGATGAAGGGTGTCGTCATGGATATCAGATAGAATGGTACAAGACCAGCTAGAAATAGTTGGGAAATCTTTAAGTACTGTTATGTATCAGGTCCATTAAGGTGTCTGAATGATGCAGAAGCTATTTCTTCTCTATTTGCCCCTTTCCAATATACACACACACATAATCACACACACATGCTCTAAATCCCAATCTCCTCCTTCCGATGGCCCTTATAAAGTCTACCGGTCTCCACTAACGATCCCCTGCTCACGTAGAGCAATACAGCTCTGATAGGCTTTTCCCTGTTACCAAATAAAATAATAATAATTTAATATGGCATTTACAAGAAGGAAATGCCTTTCCCTTTCAGAGTTAATAGCTCTTGGCTCACCGGGTTGCCAGTGCTGACAGAGTGTATTAACTTCTGCTTTGGATTTGCTCCACACTGACAACAGTGCTTTGGGAAGAAAGGGGCTCTCATTAAGAATCACATGCATCCCTGCAGACCGCCGAGCCCTTGGGTGCACGCTACATCCGAGTATGGGCGAATGAATGACTGAAAGGGAAGGGATTTTTATGATAACTTATAAAGCAAGTAATGTTTTTTCAATCATTTAAAGCTTCTTTTAATGTATGGCATCAAAAATAGTTTAATGACTTTTGGGGAACCAAAAAAAAAAAAAAAAAAACACCCACGGTTAATGTTAAGAAATGTAGTCAACTACAATATGTATCTTCTGTATGTTTTCCTCCAAGTCTTCAGTCTTCTGCATTTTTATCTCATTAAAATTCAACTTTTTTTTTTACAGCTGCTGTAGCCAAAGTGATAATAGGAACTAATTATAAATTGATTCTAACAAAATATAAAAATATATTAGTAAAACAAATTATCGGGGTATAATGGGAATTAAACACTTGCTGTGTTGATTAGTTTCTTATAACAACAGTCACCAATCAGCCATGACATTATCACCACTGACAAGTGACGTGAACAACATTGTTCACTTACTATGTACCAGCAAACTGGACACCCAAGACGAACCAGAACACCCAGTGCACCACAGCTTGCCGGTCATGGGGCTCAGCAGGCATACAGCCCAAGGATGCTGACCCAACCTGCAGACACCCCAGATCCATATCGGATCGAGCATCCGTGGGATGAACCATGGAGACCACACCATATCACTTACAATACCCAAAGGATC
The DNA here is from genome assembly GCF_024256425.1 of Clarias gariepinus. Taxonomy (NCBI): domain Eukaryota; kingdom Metazoa; phylum Chordata; class Actinopteri; order Siluriformes; family Clariidae; genus Clarias; species Clarias gariepinus. The sequence continues at coordinate 6,527,844 of NC_071111.1, read as the reverse complement.
CGCTGCCAACACCCTGCTTCCAGACAGCTCAGGTCATGTGAAGTCATGTGGACACAAGCCAGAGCTGCCCCAATAGTACAAAGGGGGCCCAAAACCTTTATAGGTAATGTTCTTAGTGTCACGGCTGATTGGTGTATTCCTTACTTATGTATAGAGAATTGGTAGGACCGGGCTTTAAATTGTAAAACAGTTATAGTTTGATTATGAAAAACACACACACACACACACACACACACACACACACACACACACACACACACAGGGCTACAAACTTGGTTTGAAATGTTCCTAGCTCATTCTCTTCTCACTGGTCCAGAGCCTTGGCTCCACCCCCTTGCTGTTTGTTGTCAAATTTTTTGTGTGTTTTTGTGTTTAGTTGCTAGCTGTGTTTCCATTTCCTTAGTTTCTTCAGTCAGTTTATAAGCATGTGCTTCTCTATAATTAGATGAATGTTTTTGTGTTTGACCTTGGTTATAAAAAAAAAAAAAAAAAGGAACTGAGATCATAAAACCATGCAACCGCTTGGCTTAAAGCCCCAAACGACCCTAACGTACGTTTAAGGATTTGATATATATATATATCTATATATATATAGATATATATATATATAGAGAGAGAGAGAGAGGGAGAGAGAGAGAGATTGAAAAACAAAATAAAAATGTAAAAAAAAAAATTAAAATAAAAAAATTCTCTGTTCTCGGTGAAGATGCTGTTTGCGTGCGAAAGAAAGAGACTTCAAGCCCAGGCTTGTGATTACACATTCACACAGGTTGTCAGAAGACAGCAGATTTGCTTTCTGGATGATTTTCCAAACGTTAAAAAAAAAAAAAAAAAAAAAGAAAGAAAGGCCTCTCAAATTAACATCCGCTGTTTTTCCCTGCCATTGCTGAAGCATCATAAACAAAAACGAGTAAACAAGCTTTTATGCTTATAATCATAGTCAATTGAAGTAATGACACACAATATGGTTGGATGGAGCTGTTTTGATGTTTTTCTTGTTTTCAGCTGCCGACATGTGGGCCATATTAGACTTCTTTTGTGTGTGTGTTCCTTCCACTTTTTTCTTTTTTTTTATTGACCCAAGATTTAAATTTCTTTTTAGTAGGATCCTCGTATGGATCGCATGCTGCTTGATTGAATAGGGCTGGGACGTCGACTCAGCGATAGATGTGAAACATGGAGAACTGAGTCAGTTGTTCAGTACATCGCTTTCTAATGAGTTAGAGCTTACACTCTGAGTGTAAGCAGAGGGTTCTTCAAAGGTTATGCGGGTCCATTGGATACTTAAAGGTTCTTTTAGCTAATGATAACAGCCTTAGCATTAATTTAGTCATGGATGATTTCAGACCCTAGAATTAAGGAGTTTTTGGTTGCTCCTTTTTTAAGGATGCCTTAAACTTTTTAGATATGGTTCCAAATAGAACCCTTAATTATGCAAGACAATCTTAAGGAACCCTTGAATTATGGGGGAAAAAACCATTAAAGGATCTAATGAAAGGTATTAACAAACTCCAAAATTGTAGCAAACTCCAAATTCTTCAAGGATTCTTCAATGTCTCAAGTCTCCTAAAAGGGTTCCAATTGGAAATAAAGATAATAAAACACTCCGTTCTGGGTTTCAACATAAACATTTTAAAGATTCGTCTTAAAGAACCAAGGAGTCCATGGATAGCCCATGATAAACAATGGGTGTATGTGGTTCAAGCTCCATGTTACTGGTAATCATTTTCTTAATACATCTTTGTACCTCTTCTTCAAGGGTTCTTCAAAACTTCAAGGGTTCGATGGTTCTTAAGTCTGGTTCTATTTGGAGGGAGAGGTAAGGAAACACTCTGTTTTGGGTTTCTATAGATCTTGCTTTTTCTTCAAGCGTTCTTCCACAATTCAGGGGTTCAAAGCATTTTCCTACAAGAGTTATATGTGGAAACAGAGATAGGGAAACACAAGGAACCACTGCGCAATGTGATAGAACCTCCAAGTTACTGCTAATTAAATGCCTGACATTTGCTACTATAGACATAAATAACATTTTACTTGATTTCTACATATATTAAAGGAATAATCTTGTGGTCCAAAGTACAAATGATGGCTTTTTTTAATACTTATAACCCCTCACCGTCCACATTCTTCGTTAAACCTATTTAGTACTTGCCTCTTGTACTCTTCGAGGAACCCTTAAAAATACTATGTAGAACCCCAAAATCAAGTGTTTCCTCATCTCTGTCTTATGTAGATCCCTTCAAGGAGACAAAAGAAGCTTTGAACCCCTGAAGAACCCCTTTGGAAGAACCCTCGATAAAAGTGCAACCACAGTGTTAAGGAGAAAGTAATTAACAATAACTTGGAGTTTCGACCACACACCCCATGATGCCCCATGGGTTCTGTAAAAATAGGTTGGATTTGAAATTGCTGGTTGGTTGCTGAAGATATAATATATTGAATACAGCTTTACTTTAAACTTAGCTTTACATAGCGTTATACAAACAACGTTCTGGAGTTGTGGATTCTGATTGGTCTCAGAAGGTGGTGATTAATTTTCTATGACAACAGATACAAATCATATGTTAATATACAGTAATCATTTCAACATACACAGAGTAAAAATGTGTGATCATATATCAACATTTTCTATGAGGAGAAGATGTTTATATTTATCATTGACTAGAGTTTTTGGGTGTGTATCTAACTGGTGTAGTAAAGTATGTAAGTTCTTAATGAGTGTTTTTTGCATCCAGCAAAGTAAGGCTAAATTCCGTATCATTTGAATCCTTGAAAAAGGTTAAACGTTTAATCACCAATATCACATATACTCTAGAGTTTCTCAGCCCGGGCCCACTAGGACCATCACCTGACACATTCTGGTCTAACTCATCCAGTAATGTCTTGCAACGTTGTAATGTTGTCTCGCTTATTAGCTAAAGTCTTAAATCTGAAGAGTTGGGATGATGGAAACTACCACAATGTGACGCTTCTGTAGATGAATCACTGCTGTAGATGAGGCCCTTCTACATAAGAGAGCTGAAACACTAGCGCTGAGATCTACACTGGAGTTCCAGATGTGTTGGGTTTGCTGATTCATTGTAACCAGTGTAGCAGTCAATCAATGGTATCTGTTAGAGGTGGTTTGTGTTCCACTCCAAGAACACAAGATATGCGCAGGCTTTCAGTCTTCCAGATTTGTGGCGCTCGCGTGCAGCCGACCTACAAGGCGATTTGGCTCCGGCTAAACTCATCAGACGTTTTCTGTACATCTTGTGAAATCCGCTCCATCGACGACGCGTTTTTTACGATCCCTTCCCCGAGCGAGCCGTTTTTTGCTCCAAAGGCGGCTGGTAGCCAACGTGCAGTAGCCTGAACGTTCAGCTGACTGTGCACCGCTCCAACAGCTCCAGGGAACTCGGCAGGTCTTCCAGAGTGATACTTTTGGGAGCTACATTTTACTGCCTCACTGTGGTTGATATTAAAAAAATAATAATAAAATTAAAAACAAACATTCTAGACTCCAGGAGCAGTCATGAGCACACTGATTGAGTAGTGTCAGAGTGTTTACGGAGCACTGGGGACCACAAACTCTGGAAACAACCTCATCACAGGCATGATAAACATCTCCAGCCAAACCAAATTCTTCGCACTTTCTGTTGGCTGAGCATTTGTTATGAAGTTCAAGTCTTATAGGGTGACTCTTAAAGTACCGCTCGACACGGCAGAGAAGACGTAAAGCTTCCTGGGAAACGGTGCCACAGAAATTCTTGGCAGGACACACCTTTGGGGGTGGAACATATGCATTCTAGAGAGTGTTTAAATTGCATACATGCATAGATATAAATCATAGTATTGCATAACACTAAAGTACAAAACCTCTGAAAGACTTCTGTGTTTTTGCTCTTCGTTTTGTTCGTCATTGGAAAATCAACACCTTTCATCATGGCACCGAAATGCACCCAGGAGACCTTTACGCGCACATTCTGGGTGAGTCCAGTGAGGTAGAACATCCTAATCATCCTGTAATCCCTCATAATCCTTTGCTGCTCTGGGATCTGAGCCGAATCCCTCTCTCTCTCTCTCTGTGTAAAGTTGGTTGATTTGCTGCTGCTACAGCTGCTTCCAATGATTAGCACGCAATCCTCAAAAAAAAAAGGGAGCTACACGTCACTGCTTACTTTTTATATGTACTCTCATCTCAACAGTTACCTTCAGCCCACTAATGATCATGCCTTTGTACTTTGTTTTTTTATTTTATTTATTTTATTATACTTGCCAGATAAAGATTTTCAAATCTAATTTACAGCAAAAAAAAAATGGAAATTTCCACACATTAATCCGTTTCTGGAAAAGAAAAGGAAGAAAAAAATGGGAATGCATCATTATCCGTGTACAGCAAGTTCAGTTAAGGAAATCTCATGAAGGTATTATACATTATGAATCTGTTGCCTTTTGCAGGAAACATTTCAGACTTTCTGTGCTTGCGTCATTAATATGGTCCTGGCAAAGAAACCAAAAACCCAAGAGCTTTTACGTAGCACACTCAAGCCTTTGGCTAGTGCTAACCTAAACTTTTTTTTTACCCGATTGTATTTAATCATTTCCAATTTTAGACTATAGACCCATTAACCATTTAAAACACCATTAAAGGCTTTATATAGAACCCTACAACTTGGTACTTAAGTAATAGAAAGTTTTGGAAGGGTTCACTAGATAATCTTTTGCTTTAAGAAACCAAACAGCAGCTCCGGATCGAGCCTATTTTTAAAGTGTCCTCAATTATCCAATGATTTCTTATAGAACCCATGAGGAACCATTGAGGAGGCAGAGATAAGGAATTGCTCTGTTTTGGGGTTCTACATAATAAGAGTAGAAGAATGAAAGGTGCACAGGGTACCAAAATGGTTTAACTGTGACAGTGTCAGGTGTAAACCTCTAGTGAGAGGTTGTAAGTGTTAAGAAGAAAAACAATGATCGATTACACAAAGTCACCCAGTCAATACTTACACATTTTTAACTGGCCTTGGTGCACTGAAATGTTCATTGGGAAATTTAGGGTTTCTTAGCCTCCTTAAATGGTCCAACATGGTGAAAGTGATAGATAAACACTCTCCCATGGGATTCAACGCAGAACCTTTAAAGATAGAGATCAGCCGGTATGGCTGCAGGCTTTCATTACAACCACCCTGGAGGTAGGCTTAACAGTTGATTGGACACTAAGGTGAACTGATTAAACAAGTGGAATCAGATGTCAAAGCTTACAGCCACACCAGTCCTTTGTGAAGAAAATTGAAGAGCCATGATTTAAGGGTTTCCTCGGAGGCAAGTGCACCAAGTACCAAGACCATTTAGTTCTACTGCCAGTCTGGGAGCACCAAAGACTGATGCCTATGAGCTAATAAGTGGACAACCTGTATACAGTACATGCTGTATATTACATGTCGTCAGTTTAAGGGTGTTTTCACATTTTCTCTGATTACTCGAGTCCACACTATGGGCCACATATTCCCATATAAGGACTTAATAGAACATTAAAGTTGAAAACATTAGATTAAATGCATCTAATCATGTTGTTAATTTAATTCTTTACTTTGGGAAATCTTCTTTACTCTGAAATCAAAGTTCTATCTTGTTTATGTACACCAAAAATAAACAGTTGCTTATCGATTTGTCAGTTGCTGAAATGAACCTTGTCGACTTGAGCACTTTTTTGCCAGATCTTTTTTTCCTTTCATTCTACTTCCCAGCATGTCCAGAATCTACAATGGCTATGATTTCCTGGATCAGGGTTTCTAGGAGTACAAATGGGTAATTAATTGTGAAATTGATGTAGGTATCAGACTACGAGTAAATAAGCACGGTATTGCTATCAGTGCATCCAATTTCAACCCGTACTTCGACTTGGAATTATTTGTTGGAGTAACTTGGGGTATTTCTTTGCAACAGCACTTCCACCTAAGTAGAGAATTTGGCCGATGTGTATAGTCTTCTAGAAAGTGAGCCGCATTTCCTCTTAGCGATCCGTTCACATCGCTTCACAACACAAATTATTTATCGCGTCTTACATTATAAACCTCTCCAGAGCAACTGTTTGAAGGGGGGAACACCATGTGCCTTCATGTTCTCCGTGTATAAAAAAAAAGCACAAGGGCTTTATCTCAGAGCATGATTTACTGTAAGTATCATAAGATAAGCGAAAGGGTTATACCGGGCGCTTTGTGTTCTCGAGCTAAAAGTGCAAGGCTGGTTTTCTCTTTTCTTTCTCTTTCACTGAGCTTCCTTTAGAACTGGATTCCATACACCAATTTTTACGGTATGAGGAACAGGAAGTAACCTGATAATTTAAACCAAGCACAATACCAGATAGGCAGCCCATATAGCACATTGCTTTTACACACCATGGTTTGGTTATAGGTTCTCTGAAGGACTCCCGAGTTCGAAAATATCTCTGACACTTTATGTAAAGGAACCGAACTTTCGAAGCAAAACGGCCACAAAACACGCAAAGTGTGAAATGACCTAGAACTAAACTCTGGATAAAAAGGTTTAGTTTAACTGATCCTTACTTCAGCAAAAAAAAAAAAAAAAAAGTCAAATTATATGAGTCATTATTAGCGACGTGGCACGTCTGTTCAAGATGGCTGCGGTGGCTCAGTGGTTATAGGTCTGTGGTAGTGACCAGAAGGTTATGAGTTCAAATCCCACAACTGCCAGAAGTTCTCTGCTGGCTTGCTTTGGAAAAAGCTGCCTGCTAAAAGAAAATTGAAGTCTATAATCTAACATTCAGATTAGCTGATTACTAAAATAATCTTTCCTGTGTAATAAAAATGAACATGCAGTGTCCTAATAATTTCCACTTAACAACTCAAACCTCTGAGTTTATTGCGCTCTACCCGGCCAGTCCTATTCCACTTTCAGCATGCGGTAATGATGCAACAGTTTCACAGAAAGTTCAGATTACCGTAAATGTGTTTGCTTTGGGCTCGATTCAGAGAAAAAACAAACCCTCGGTCACCGAAAGGCCATAAAGGATCTGGCCAACTCCTCTTTTTTTGACCACTGAACAGGCCCGTGGCTGTTGACAGGAAAAGTAACTTTCCGTCTCAGTTTGAGCTTCCTTCAGGTTCGACTTACTTTTAACACAACTTGTGTGAAATTAATCTTTTCAGTGCCGGTGTATATCCACTTGTCAGAGCGCAAAGCGGTATGTCAGCGCGACATTCACACCTCCTTAGCTCATTTCGCAAAGAAATTCCTCATCAACAGTGAACGTTCTTCTCAGAAAATGATAAATATTGTTTTTTTTAATTATTATTATTGCTCTGTTAACTGTGATGGTTTAGGGATTTGTTTTTTTTAAATAGGTAAAATCATCTGTAAATTTTTCACTTAAATATGGATCAACTTTAAAAGTGTGAATTGTGTTATTAGACTCCTATATAACAATTCTTATTTTGTTCCCAACATGATTTTGTACCTTGTGTGATTACATTTCATTATGACAATAAAAAAATGTGTGTTGACCCGAAAACACAATTTTTCTACCAAAAATAAAGAGAGACATATTTTTTGCTAGGAACAGCACCCCCTAGGTGTAGTACCTACACAGAAAAGTGAATTCTTTAACTTCTTAGTTTTTAGTTAGTAGTTATCCTAGCACGAAATAAATTACATACATGTAGATCTTCTTACAACATGTTTATCATACAGCTAAGTAGTTAAAACAACACTGAACTAACAAACTAATCAGTGACAAATTTGGTTGTTTAATTGAATGTTATAAAGTACTAACTTTAATGGGAGACTAACACTAACTATTTACAGTAACTGTAGCTATTTAGACACTCCAGAGGCAACTGTGATCTCTGCTGCTTCTTTCCATGCTTTATGTTGACTCGCACAAGTTGTTTGGATTTTTTCACTTAAGTGCATTATAATTAATTCATGTAGAACTGAGAAAAGATAGAATAAATTAAATTGGTTCCAAATGATCAACATTTGCAGCCCCGCCTTGTTTGCCGCTTTTGTTGCTTGCTAACATGAACCTTCAGAATGAACCTCTGGACTTGAGAACTAGGGAACAAATATAACTTATGGTGCTTTTCTGTATAAGAATGTAATCGCTTAGTTTAATGCATATTTGATTTGGAAATTCAAGTCAAGATTCAAAGATTCAAGTCTTTACAACAGCACTTGAATAAAGTACTTAAGTGAGTTTGATTGAGGCACATCCTGAAATATTGCTGTCATTGTAGATCACAACCTCAGGTTTGTATAGTTTCCTTGTAGCCTCATAGAACGCAAGCAACATTTTCACCTTGTTCAGACTGCAGTTAACCGTTCACATCTCTTCACAAAACAAATTATTTATTGCGTCCTACTTAATAAACGTCTACAGGCTCCAGGCTGTCTCTTTGAAGGGAAGAACACCTCGTGCCTCAATGTTCTCCCCATAAAAAAGCCTTGTTCATTTCAGTGCATGATTTAAGTATCTAAAAATAAGTTAAAGGGTTTTACAAGGGAGCTCCGTGTTCCCGGACTAAAGTATAACCAGTGCTATGATGGTGGGTTTCTCACTCCTTTCTTTTTTAACTGAGTTTCTGCAAGTCGATGCTGTGAATGTATCGATGCTGTGCTTCGTTACTCTGTTCGTCTCAGATCCTGATGGGTCACTCAGTGCACTTGAGCTTGAGAGTCTCTAGAGAGCTGTCGTGATGGCCGCTTAGCTCAGCAAGTTGTCATTGATAAAATGCCAAAATTTGATATTTCAATAGACTCAGACTCTACTGATGTCATATTATGGGTGAGACAGGTTGTTTATTTGTTTGCCGTAGGAAAATATAACTAAAAAAGAACATATATAAGGCAATAGTAATACTTAATTACATACTGTAGTGTGTTATCACCTGCCTGACATGCTTCTAGTCCCTGTGTATAGCTTATGTAGCTTGTGTAGCCGAGATTAATGTCACAAACTTTTGAAAGGCTTTCTTTTGTGGACTCAAGTAGGAGGTTGTGCTTTGTCCTGCAAAAACAGAATGCCTCTGGTAATTAAAGCAGGCCGTTCTTATATATATATATATATATATATATATATATATATATATATATTTTATTTTTTTATTTTTTTTGCATTAAGGAAATGCAAGGGTAAGGGAATTCCTAGGAGGCCAGCGATTCAGACATGAAGCAGGCAGTTCGATCACGAGAAAGCTTTCTACCTTAATGATATCCCAGCACTGTTGAAACACTGGGGTTATCTAGCAATTTCATATTTTTGCACAATATGGACTAGAGAACCTTTTTTTTCTTTTGCAGCTACTTCAACAATAAATGTTTATTGTTTTCATATATTATCTCACGGACAATTTACTTGCACTACCTCAGCTCATTATCATAAAGCATTGCATTGTGTCACAAATGTTGCTCGTTTGCACAACTGCACATGCATTTTGTTGTCTTTTTGTATAGTTCTTTATTGGTTTTGTTAATTTATGATGTTATAAAATTTCACCTTGAGAACCCACCTCCGAAGGGGATTCAGTTCCTATGCTGAGGTACCGCTGTATGTACAGAAATTTCTTACTCTCATAACTGTGTTCTGGGCTGCACAGGGGCGTGGTGGTCAGCACTGTCGCCTTGCACCTCCAGGTTCAGAGTTTGGGGTCTGTGTGCATGTTCTTGGTGGGTTTCCTCCAGGTACTCCAGTTTCCTCCCACAGTTCCAAGACATGCGTATTAGGTTCACTTGCATTCCCAAATTGTGCATAGTGTGTGTAAGTGAGTGTGCGCCCTAATATGTATTGGCACCCCATCCTGGGATACGCTCCAGGGCCCCCTGCAATCCTGTACGCAGGATTAAGTGGTATAGATGATGAGGGAGTGATAACTGTGTTCTGTTACGTATTAATGTAGCCATTTTATAATTTTGATATTAGATATCGTTATATCAGAAGGTATCGGTATCAGAAGCAAACAATGATTATTGTAACATCTCTATAGGAAACAAGTTAGTCAGCCTCTTTTTTATGTGAACTGAAGAAAAAAAAAAGCTTGCATTTTATTTTAATTTATTTATGAGGAGAACATTAGCACTTCTGACAGCTAGGTGGAGAACGCAGGGGAGGATGAGGAGGAGGAGGAGGAGGAGGAGCAGCGACGGGAGCCTTTATGAATAAATAACAAAGTTGCACTTACTGAAGTAAAAGCCCCGGTCCCCGCACACAAACTGCAGCGTGTCCACAAGCTCCGCCCCGCACAGGGTCTCAGGCCCCGCCCTCGCCGCCAACGGCGTCAGCGCGAGCGCGCACAGCAGCAGCAGTCGGACAAGCGCGCGGCCGCGAGACACACAGTGCATGGTCCACTGCATCCCAAAGAGACAGAGAGAGAGAGAGAGAGAGAGAGAGAGTTAAAACTGAAACCCAGCCCAAGACAACACACTTAATTATCACAAGCTCCAATATGGTCCTGGTATCAAAAGATACGAAATATTTTGTTTTTTTTAATCATGGAGAAAAGGAAATGTTATTCAGCAGTGAAAAAAAAGTTTTCTTCAATTATTTTGTTTATGTTTATCCATATATCTATATCATAATTTATTTATTTATTCACCCCACCATTCTTACAGCTGCTGGCACCGGGTTCAATGCCTCTTAGATCTGAGTATTCCTAGCACGACCCTTGCAAACATCTCATGCAATCTAAATAATGCATGATCTTCTTGTCTTCTCTTCTTTCATGTCATTTCTTTTATCTAAATTTCTAACTAACGCGATGGAGATCATAGATTAAATATCCCCCCTCTTCCAAAAAAAAGAAAAAAAAAAGAAAAAAGAAAACGAACAGGAGCGGCGTTTTACGCATCGAAGTTCGTGCGCGTTCACGGCTCCAATCCCGTGCACACACTCAGCAGTACGGATTTCAGCAGAACTTCATCAGAACTGATCAGCATTGTGCATAACACTTTATTTATGTTTTTTTTTCATCCTAAAAAGAAAGCAATAATAATGACGCGTCTGTTTAAGTTTAACGTTTAATAAGTGTCTGCATGCAAAGACAGAAAGAGAAAAGAACAGTTGGATAAAGTGCATGAGTTCTGTATGGCTCAGTTGCTTGAGCATCCTATTCAGACAAGATCTGTGTTTCAGATTTTTTTTTTTTTTTTAATGAGCAGGTTGCAAAGAAGATTTTTATTGTGATTATTTTAAATAAAATCAAATTTTAAAGTTACCTTCAGGACATCACCACCCATGTGTCCTCTAGACATCCCAGCGTCTGTCCGGCGAAAACACTTGTTCCAAAGTCATTAAAATAAGAAATAATATGTGGGAGGAAAAAAAATAAGAAAAAGAAGAAAAAAGAAATATGCAAAAAGCTGCGTGGAGGAAAAGCACGATGCCGGTGTCACGTCTCGATATTCCGACTTTGTTCCATTGCGCAGGCTCGATTCGGAGACGTGAGATTTAACGGACAGGAGACGGATTTAGTGGAGAAAATCCCTCACATTTATCTACATTACGGAGACATTTTCAACAGGAAACAGCTGGGGCAGCAGCAGCACTCGCCCGCTACCTCGTGTGCGCTAAGTTATTCGCTGAGGATTTTTTTGGGCCCGATTTCAAATTACGTCATCCCTCCCCCTGTTTCTTAGAACCGGACTGAATTCTGATCTGTCCAAAGATCCCACTTGATTCCTCTCGGGAATTCACGGTGCCATCCGAAACTTGCACTGTGCGCGCGCGTGTGTGTGTGCGTGCGTGCGTGCGCGCGCGCGCGTGTGTATATATAAAACGTGCGCTTTTACGCGTCCTTGATACCCATCCGGTTTTTACGCACTTTATATTAACACCTAGGCTGTGTATTTAGCTTCACTCCATCCCCTACACTTATCACCAGTTACCAAACTGTGCTCTCCAGCTTTGTGGTGCCATGGAAAGGTGTTATGCCTTCGAGATGACTCTAATCAAAGATGCACAATGGCACAGCAGTGAGCCCAGAGTCTACCCATGAGAACCCTGGAGGTGTTAATGAGATGGCGATGGTGAAGCCGGAGGTGTTCGTCTATCTAAGGAGGCAGCTCCTCTTCTTTGAATTGGAGGTCGGGCTTGTAGAGAGACTATTTATTTGCACGGCATCATCTGCGCGTGAGTGAGTGATGGATGCTTTGTCTGGCTGCTCGGCTGAGTTTTGTCCATGTCGGTCTGGCTGACCGTGGAGGAATGAGCTCTCTCGGCCTTCTCACGAACACACAGTGCATTCATTACCAGGGCAGGAGAGTTAGAGCTAGTTCCTAGAAAGGTTTTGCTCCACTGGCGCACACTGGAGTGAGGCATGACTCAAAGCCACAGAGGGGGGGGGAGAAGGCCACCATGTACATTTCAGGGATGGACAGAGCAAGAGAGAGGTGAGTGAGAAAGAGAGAGAGAGAGACAGAGAGGTCATGCTTTTGGCACAACAGTGTCACCTCCCACCTAGAGCGTGAGCAAACTGAAAGCTGCCTATTCAAGTCAGGTATTGGCGCATGGATAAATTTCACATTTAATCACAGTCTTGCTTGTTTTTACCGCTCTGCTGACTTTAAATAATCACAAGTGCACCGTCTCCAGTTGATCTGCTGTATGTAGCGCTATTATACTGTAAATCTCTCTGTGAAGAAATAGAGAGAGCCAGAGAGGGAGAGAGAGAGAAAACAAAAGACCAATGATGGAATAACTGCGAGAACATGAACTTTGTAAATGACCATTAAACCCCCCAAGCACAGAAGTGGGACGTCGTCTTTATCTCCAGCAATAGAGTGCAGTGTTGCCATAGATGGCTAATAAAAGTTTCACAAGAAATAATTTTATCTAGAAAAATGTATGAGGAAAAACTCTTTAATGTTTAGGTTTTGTTCATTCTAATATGGACTCTTTATTTTTATTTGTTTTACATTTGTGTCTGCGTTTTATTTTACAGACTTTTATTTTGAAGTTCAGAAAAAAGTGCAGTAGCGCTGTTTGTGAATGTTTGCGCACTTTAACGTACTTTCCACTTTATAAGCGTCTGGCTGGTGTGCACAAAGAAGCAGATATTACTAGATGATTAAAGGCTTTCTCCTCCCTCTCAGCTCCTGGCTGATAAAGGGCACGGATATAATTTAATGTATATTAAAAGGGGTGACTTACAGTAGGAGCTTCACCTTACCCTGGAGTAAGAGCTTTACATAGAAAACCAACGGCTTCACATCATTAGTCCTTTCACACATCTGAAAGTTGTTTAATGGGCATCAAAAGTCTTGCTGTCATAATTTAAGTCTGTGGCACTCTTGTAAAAAAAAAAAAAAAAAATGGCGCTTCTGAACATAAAGGTCCTGACCAGCAGTTGGAGGCCCCTCACAATGGAATAGAAGAGGAGTAGCTTCGCGTTTCTGGTCGGCAACGGAAACCTACATTTAACCGTGCATTTAAGAAGGAGGAGGCCCTAAAAAAGGTGAGAAGATTTAGCTGTATGAACAATGGAAGGACCTAGATTGCAGCACAAAAGAGGAGCTAAAATTAGATGTTAGTAAGAGTCAACTGGTAACGCTTATTAATACACTGAAGAAGGGAAGGGATGATGTTATGCACATATACTTGGAAATCAGAAATTACATTGCCCCACCCAGTGACACTAGACGCAGAGTTGATACTTGTGCCCCTGTAACGATGGATATTTCGATGGAAGATAATTTGTGACAGAATGGCGTGCCTTGAGGACTTTGAATGAGAAAATGTTAATCACAGTCTACATGAGTTACTCCATCATAATTACGCTTGCTCTGTGTACGGATCCACAGTATCGCGCCCCACATCATCAAGGTCTACAGTTACGTCCATTGCAGCCAAGCGAGCAGATGCAGCAGCTGAATTAGCGGCCAAAGAAACAGAATACTCAATGATACAAGAGATCAAAGCTCGGAAATGTGAACATTAAAAAACTAAAGGCAAAGAAGGATCTAAGGGCAGCTAGAGCCAGACTACAGGTCTATGATCAAGAAATAGCTCAGGAAGCCAGTATTCAATCTTTAGGCTCGAATACAGAAGAACAGCAGGATATAAGAGGTACTGTATAACACAGCAGCATGTGGTTCCATGTCCCATTCAACATTCTACTGACAACACAGCAACATCCTTATCTCTAAAACCTGAAATAACTTATCTTGCTCAAGCTGTACAAGATAGCATATCTCTCAACAGGCTGCCTACAACAGAACCGCCTGTTTTCAATGTGATCCTATTTAGTTTATTGAATGGAAGGCTGCTTTTGCGTCACTTATTGATGGAAAGGCCATTTCTTCTGCTGACAAGCTGCACTATTTAAAAATGTATGTTGTCAGACCAGCTCGTAAGTCTCTTGATGGCATCTTCTACAGGAATGATCATGAGGCTTATAAAGATGAATGGAGCAAGCTGAACCAAAGATATGGGTAGCCATTTATCATACAGAAGGCATTTAGAGAAAAACTGTCTAAATGGCCCAAGATTCAACCTAAGGATTCAGAAGGTTTCATAGAATTCTGTGACTTCTTAAATGCATGTCTTCAAGCTATGCCACATGTCAAAGGGCTTGAAATACGGAATGACTGTGATCAAAGTAAGAGTCTACAGCTTTACCATTGTTAACAATCTGCCTCTTGCCTATACTAAGGACTCCATTCCTGTGAACCATACTCACATCCCTACCAGCACGAAACTGGACGCATCTCTCTACAATAGTGGACAAATTTCCACCTCTTCAAGAATGTGAGGTTGGTCTGCTGATAGGCTACAGCTGTGATTTTACAGGTGATTTTAGGAGGAGACAACTAACCTTTTGCAGTCCATACAGATTTTGGATGGAGCATTGTTGGTCGCCTGTCTTCACACCATGAATCATAAAGCTTCAACACCATCTGTCATAAAGTCAGCATTAAAGATCTCCCTCCAGTGACTCCAGCAGATGTTATCGAAGTATTGGAGGCTGACTTTAAAGATGCTGGTGAAGATAATAGAACTGTCTCACAGGATAATATCCCTTTTTTGACTAAACTACAGCAGTGCATAAGAAAGAACAACTACGGGCATTACGCGATGCCTCTTCTCTTTAAAGAGAGACCTCACTTGCTTAACAATAAGCAGCTTGTAATTGTAAGGCTCAATCATTTTAAAAGGAAATTGCTGAAAGATGAAAGGTACAAGGAACACTATGTGACATTTATAGAAGAAGTCATTAAAAGAGGTGATGCAGAAGAAGTGCACATGAAGGAAAGCATGGAGAAAAGTGGTACATCCTCCATCTTGGGTGAATGTACAGTATGTATCCTCTTGGCTCAAAATTCATCACAACAGAGTTCTATGTAGATGATGGGGTAGCATTCCAATGTCTGATTGAGCTATTTATGTAAAATCACTTGACCTCAACTTCGACAGCACACCTTTAGAGAGAGCTTTAGGGATCCACTGGCATGTTGATTATGACATGGGCTTTATTGCTCCTTTCCTGCTCTTTCCAAAAAGCACTAATTGGAAAATTAATGCTTCAGGAAATGTGCAGACATGGAACACGCTGGGATGACTCCCTTTCTAGAGAATTGCAGCCAAGGTGGGAGTATTGGAAGGCTGATCTTTCGAACTTCAAAGATCAATATATCCCGCTGCTATGAACTGTACCTGCCAACTTTGGAAGGGTGAGCAAAAGAGAACTTCATTACTTCTCCGATGCAAGTAACACAGGATATGCCAGTGTGCCTATTTGAAACGAAGAACGAAACATCCATTGTGCCTTGGTCATAGGTAAATCCAGAGTTGCTCCCATTAAGGTCCAGACTATTCCCAGACTTGAATTGACAGCTGTTGTCATCTCAGTTGTGATGAACAATATGCTTGAACAGGAGCTGGAATATGCAGACATAGAAAATCACTTTTGGATTGATTCACAAGTGGTTTTAGGAAACATCAACAATAAAGTATGTCGATTTCACACATTCGTCGCAAACAGAGTGCAAAAGATACATCTCAGCGCTACTCCACAACAGTGGAATTTGGTTTCCTTGAATCCTGCTGACCATGCGTCAAGAGGTTAAAACGATGAGATTCTTAAAACCAATTAGTTGACAGGGCTGAGTTTCTTATGGAAGAAGGATATACATACTGTTGCAGATATTGACACAGCACTAAAGGTTGGAGACCCTGAAGTGAGACAGGCTAAGGTTCTGAGTGCAGAAACAATAGAAATCAGCCGCTTGTCAAAGCTGTCTTTATTGTCTGGAGATGTCCTAGCTGTGGCTTGCCTCATTCACCGAGCAAAGGGAAATTAGTCCAGCAGTTACTGTACAGTAGCTGAACGAGAACATGCTATGTGTATCATCATTTAAGTCTTACAAAGTAACACCTATGCGGAGGATATCAAGTTGTTTAGCAAGGGTGCCCAGCTGTCAAGTAAAAGCAAGCTGCATCATCTTGATGCCTTCCTAGATCAAGATGGGTTACTCAAGGTGGGAGGAAGGCTTTGCAATGCGCCCCTACCCAGCTCAGTCAAACACCCAGTAATCATTCCCAAAGATCACCATGTAACAAAGATGATAATCTCTCTGTCATGGGAATGTCAAGCATCAAGGAAAGGGACTCACAATTAATGAGATCTGATCACAAGGTTTATGGATTCCAGGAAACAGCAGAGCAGTGACATCCCATGTGCATCACTGTGTAACATGTCGAAAGCTCAGGAAACCCACAGAAGAACAAAGAATGGCCGACCTACCTTCAGAGCACACAAGTCCATCCCCACCATTCACATACTGTGGCATGGACTTCTTTGGTCCCTTCAACATTAAACAGGGTCAAAAAGAGCACAAGAGGTATGAACACTCCTCTTCACGTGTTTCAGCTCCAGAGCTATTCATATAGAAATGCTAGATAACATGTCTACAGAAGCCTTCATCAATAGCCGGCACTTTTTCATTGCATTCCGGGGAGCAGTACACAAATGCGATCAAGGCACCAACTTCGTAGAAGCCAAAAACGAGCTGACAGATGCTCTTAAGGAACTTGATGCGGATCGCTTGACAGTGTTGTTAGCTGAAAGGCAGTGCAACTTTGTCCTACAGTAAATGCACCCCATTCAAGTCATGCAGGTGGGGGCAACAAATCAAAATTGGGCATAGAGACCTGCAGTGTAAACGTAGCCTCTGACTGGAAGAACTTTATTTAAGAAAATGTACTGTATGTGATGTTAATTCTAAAATGGACGGCTTCCACAGTCCAAAGACATGCAGATTAGGCTATTTGGCAATGTCAAACTGTTCGTAGTGTGTGAATGAGCGTGTGAGTATATGTGCATGTGTGTGTACCCTGTAATGGATTGGCACCTCTTTCAGGGCGTTCTAGTTCTTAATCGAGTCTTGAATGAGCCGTTATGGACCATAGTTCTTCAACAAAGGGAAGAACCTCATGAGCACCACCTTCAAGAAGCTGTATGCCAAATTGACCAGCATGGTACTGGTGCAATGAGGCATGGGGAAGTGGTTCCACACATCAGTTAGCATCTCTTCTAAATGATATCATCAACACTTGCAACATTTTCCTGGAACTGATCATGATTAATATGTTGGATGACCACATCAGAGAAAGAACGAGCACCAAACTCCTTTTTCTGTCAACACTGTCTGGAATTAAATAGGAACTTTTCAGCTTGGTAAAGAGACTGGAGGGAACATCAGAAAGATATGGGATAAAGAAAAACACAGAGAAGACAAAGCTGTCCCTTTGAAGACGTCCTCACTATGGTGAAGAAGAGGAAGTGGTTGGGAGACGTGTCATGATCCAATATTTTAGTCAAAACCATCCTACAGAGAACTGTGGAACAGAAGAGATGAAAAGGAAGACTAAAAAAAAATGTAACTGTAAGGAGTGGAGTACCAAGCCCTTCGCTAGATCCAGAGACTAGCACACAACTGGCAGAAGATGGAAAGAACTGGTGTACATCAGTTTAGCGCTTCCACAACTTATCATGTTAAAGGAGTTAAAGGTCCGTTCATGCCCTCAGTAAAGACTGTGTAGCGTTGTCCTCCCCCTGATGTCTTCCCAGACTGCCTTTAGACAAGGTCAATTGACCCTGCTGGGATTGTCATTTGATGGCGCAGAGTATAATGCAGAACCAAACCACCAAACCTGTGTGCTTTATGATGTATATTTGTGTCAAAGGTCTATAAGGCTCACTTTGTCAGACTTATGAATGAATCCAACTTACAAACATGCTTCTGGAACAGAACTTGCTAGTACTCTCAATCAAAATGTCTTTTTTTTCTTTCTTCCTTCCTTCCTTCCTTCCTTCCTTCCTCATTTCTCTCTGCCTATTTACACCTGACCTAATTTTTTCATTGTATTTTCTTTCTTTCTTTCTTTCCTTCTTTTATTTGCCCTATTATTCTGCTTATTTCCACAGGTGTTTGTACTTACAGTACATTCAAAATGTCTTCCTTGTATTCTCCCTTTTTATTTCTTCCTTATTTCATTCCTTCCTTTCTTTCTCTCTGTCCCTAATTTTTTATTTTCTTCTCTCTTTCTTTATTATTTGCTGGCTTGTAACACCTTTATTTACCCATTCCTTTTTCATCTTAAAGTAAAAAAAAAAAAGGATGCAACCTATCTTTATGCATTTTGCCATTCTCGGTTTATTTCCTTTCTTTTTCATTTTTTTTCTTTTCCCATAAAATAAACAGACAAACAGCAAGACCGAACAGACAGATGAAGACTAGCAGAAGTGGGTCAGTGTGACTTTCTCTCCTCCGGCTCAGGGCGGGTGACGAGAGTGACGTCTGTGTGTGAGTCAAACGGCGCTGATAAGCTTCACTTCACTCGGCTGTGCTACTAACATCTGCACACTTGGCTCCGTGTGTGAGCTTCGCGTGTTTGTGGAGCTAAAAACATCCCTGTCTGTAATGTCAGAACAACTAATACGGACAAAAGAACATTGAATATTGATCATTGTATATAAAGCACACTGATTAATAAAACAGAGCTCTGTAAGAACCCTGTGTACCTGCTTGTTAGGGTTTTTATACTGCATTTGTAGAAAACAAGGATGCTTTGTGTTCTTCAGAGGTTCTTTGTAAGTGTAATAACACTTGGCTTTATAAAAAGGTTTTATTTAGAAACCTTTCTGACAAAGAAACGTAATATATCAGGGTTTTACATAAAGCATTTATTGGCTCTTTTGGGGTTTTAAATAGTGAAGTTGGCACAACAAATAAGCAAAGAAATTCAATCCAGAAGCCTTAATATTTGTTCAGTTTGTGTAACTGAAGGAACTTTTAAAGATTCTTTAACACAGTTTTTAACCAAATCATACTACATTTAGGAAAAAAAAATTATTCACGCAATGTTTGCTGTTAGGCAGCATGTTGATGTAGTGGTTAGTCTCGCACTTCCAGGGTCAAGGGTTCGATTCACGCCTCCGGTCTGTGTGCATGGAGTTTCCATGTTCTCCCCATGCATGGTGGGTTTCCTTCATCCAGGCCCCCCACGAGCCTGACACAGGAGACGTGGTATAGAAGATGAATGAATGAATGTTTGAGACATACAGTATGTCCAAGGAAGCTTTATGTGAAACTCCACAGTAAAGTACATCAGTGAGGGGTCGTTCACAGGAACCTTTTTCTCTGATAACTTGTATATGCTACATCCTTTAAAAAATAAAATAAAAGGAGAACTTTACATTTTGAGTTTTCATCCATTTTTCATAATTATGATTTAGGATCAGGACCTTTTTTTGGAGGTACAGGTGATGCTGTTAAAAACTCTTAAGGGCTCTCAGATAAACCTGCTGCAGGGTACAGATCTAAAAGTTCTGTGGAGAACCCTAACATGCACACCTTTAGAAAACTGAGTTTCTCAAGAGTTGTTTGGTATGTCCTTTTAAAGCAAGCTGTCTAAGTATATTGATAGATTCCTCAGAAATAACTGATTTTGTTTCTCTTTAAAATTGTGCATATCAATAAACATTATAAAAAGTGTAGTATTTATTATACCCCCAAGGAAGCCAAGACACTTATTAATTTTTAGAAAATCTTTAGAAACTCTTGAATTAAATGTGTGCATGCTTTGTCTAGTTATAAAAAGTTAAAGTTTAAAAATAGATATATTAGAAAAAAAAAAATAATATATATATAGTATTTTCTTAGCATTTCTTTTTCTTGCAGCAATAATAACAATTAACGTTTATTTTGTCAAACAGACCATAGACTCAAACAAACCCTCTTCCAAATGGTTGAATTGTCAAGTGCATTTGAAAATCGGGCAAGCACCATAATGAAACTGGCTCTCATGAAGGCCGTCCCAGGAGGGCGAGACCAAAACCTACCTCTGCCACAGACGAGAAGTTCATTTAGAGTTATAAGCTTGAAAAATGACTAATTAACAGCAGCTCAGATTAGAGACGTTCTGAAGTCTTTACAGAGCAGAAGTAGCAGAAACATCTCACCATTAACTGTTCAAAGGAGATTAATGCATTTTTTTGGATGCCTTCAGCATTCCTTTACAATGTAGAAAGAAATAAAAATCAGGAACCATCATGGAGATAGAAAGTGTTCTAAAACATTTGAACAGTAGTGTGTATATTGTTTTTCCAAAGATAAACACATTTTCATGCAATTCACAAACAATTTAATCTATTTCACAAACAATTAAAGTTAGTGACTGTAATGGAGCGGCCAGCACAGTCTCCGGATCTGGAACCTATTGAGCTGTTGTGGAAGCAGCTTAACCGTATGGTATGGAGACCAATCCATTTTGTGGGAGACGCTCCAGGAAGCACTGGGTGAAATCTCATCAAATTATCTTGAAAAATCGACAGCTAGAATGCCTATGGTCTGCCAGGCTGTAATTGCTGCAAAAGGTTTTTTTTTGTTGTTTTTTTTTGATGAAGGCAAAGTTTGAAGAATACATTCTTCTTTTTCATCAAAATCATTGTTTCTAACTCTGACTATAAGATAACGTAAGATAAGATATATCTTTCTTCGTCCCACATGGGGAAATGTCTACATCAGCATGTCTTGTGTTTTTTGCTATATTCTGGTCAGACTAATTTCGTGTGTGTTTCCTTGGAAAACAATAAAATGTTTAAGTGATCCCAAAAGTGATCCCAAACTTTTGAGCGGTAGTGTACATACAGTTTATATGCGCAGTATGTTGAAGAGTCACTATATCTATTTATGAAAAACATAGAAATATGGAGTGAACGTAACCTGATTGAGGGATCTTTACCACATATTTGACATATGCTGTGCTACAGAATAAACTCCAATAGATGGTATGCTTTTGTTAATTGCTTTATACAGTCCCATATAAATTAAATTAAATTGAGCATAAGAACTTTAAGAGGATGCGGGTTCTTAGCATCCTGAAGTAATTTTACTTTGTTTTATTTTGGATGCAAAGTATCTAGACATTTTTCTGTTGTGGGCTCTTATTGATTTTAGGAT
The DNA here is from genome assembly GCF_024256425.1 of Clarias gariepinus. Classification (NCBI taxonomy): domain Eukaryota; kingdom Metazoa; phylum Chordata; class Actinopteri; order Siluriformes; family Clariidae; genus Clarias; species Clarias gariepinus. The sequence continues at coordinate 6,506,388 of NC_071111.1, read as the reverse complement.
ATTATGATGCACAAAACAACAAAGGTAGCCATACATATACATTATGAGAAAGAAAAAAATGATAGTCTTAGCATCGAACATGGGTGCTACTTGGTACTCTATTTGATTTGGCTCCAAGTAGAATCTGTTTAAGATGCTGATTTGTATCTTTATTGGTAATATGAAATTGAGATGCAGTCTTGCTAGAGCATTTTTCTGTATGAATTAAAAGCGGTAGCTGGTTCTCACAGGTGCCTGGCGCCCGGAGGGTGCATTAAAGCCGGGCTGTAGTCTAGCCGGCGACTCGAGTGTCTGTCTGCGTTCGATCGGCGTGTGTGACCTGACCTTCCTCCCTTTACTGTGCACTAGCTGTCTCTCTGCCAGCAGTGTGTTCTCCCTCCCACGGGACACGCTCACTCGCTGCTCTGAACCCGCTGACCAGGAAAAGCGGCTGCGTCCTCTCTCCTCTGAGACTCTTCCCCCCCCCCCCCCCCTCCGGAAGCAGACGGACAGGCGAGACTAGACTGCTGAGCACAGGGTGAGGGTGAGGGTAAGGAAGAGGGTGAGGCAGAGGTCCTTGCTTCACTTTAGACCTCGTGATATGCTTCAGGGTGAAATCTTTCCAGGAAAGCCAGTAACGGACACACCAAACATGCCACATGCTGGCTAATGTCGAATTATAATCCCTCACATGGAAAATTTAATTCATCTTCATAATAGAAAATGTGCCAGGTTTTAGTGTTAGCTTCTAGACTGTTCTTTTCACTTCATAAATCTTGCATAGACACATGAAACCCATGGTACACATGTCCATATTTATGATCAAAATCCATGCTGTATCTCCTCACATCAATACCACACATACTCTTAGCTTTCCAGTGGGATTTGAGGACGAGGACATTTTATCCTGTCTGTTTGTGGAGCTGCTATAACTGGAAATGCTCATCTGTCATCCAAAAGCAAATAGCACATTTATTCTGCAATACAGGTACATTATCTTTTCAGATAGAGCGGATACTCCACATTAACTAATTAAACAGATATAAAGTACAACATTGTTCTTTAATAAAAAAAATTTAATATCTGCTAAATTTCTGTGAAATAAATTTAAAAAAATTATATGAGGGGCGCTCAAGTCTAAGCTAGACGTTTAATTGCGCAGAATAACAGAGTAAACCCCTCCTTTATTCTTTATATAATCCCCTGCTACACCAATGCATTTATCCCAGTGTTTCATTAGTGCTTGGATATCATCAAGGTGAGAAGTTTTCTCAGGATGACGGAGCCATGATCAGACTGCCTGCTTCACGTCTTAAACGCCAGCCTTCAAGGAACTCCTTAAACGGCCCAAATATGTGAAAATGGCTTGGAGTGAGGTCGGGAACGTGCCAATAATTCACAGCTGAATTGGCTGAATTCAGTGCCATTGGTGCTGGCGAATGATTGTGTGTACAGTTCCCACAGTCAGTATTAGCTATAGATTTGGATGTATCAGACATTCCATTCACTGAATGTTCACAGGAACAACTGAAGTCTTCTGTCAATGTCAATCACTTTCTCATTTACATGTTGCATTTTGCAGATGCTCTTTTCCAAAGTTTCCATCATCGGATTTTGTATACATTGGATGTATCCTACCATCAGGCAAACACTGCTGGCAGGGATTTTTGGGGGACCCCAATACCCAAGAAACAGATAGAGAACATCTAGAGAAAGTTAATTACACCATCTAGTAGCCAGAACAGAAAACAGTCTGAATGCATGTCTTCCCCGATCCCGGAGAAATAGTAGGACAAGTCAAGCAGTGATAGAGGATCGGACGGAAATGTGGTGCGATACAGGGAGGGATGAATGCTTTGAGTTAAGTGGGTGCCTGGGCCATTTTTAAGCTTTGTAGGCTAGCATCAGTGTTTTGAATTTGATGCGGGCAGCTACAGGAAGCTGAAGGGAATTGAAGATTTTACACTTTCATTTGCCAGAAAGTTCTTAGGTAGTTCTGGTTCATCACAAGTCACAGTTCGACTTAAACAATCCTTGTAAAAAATAATCATCAGAGCACACTGTCATTATTTTAGTTATGTTAGTCAAGGCTAGTCTGTAGTTTATTACGTTTTAAAACAACAGGCAAGACGTGTTGCTCCATAGATAAAAGGAAATCTGATGGGATTTGTTAAACTAAACTATTATTCATTACATGAAGTGGAAAACAATGAACATAAAGAAAACAGCTCTTTATTATTTAATGTGTGGAGTTTGCATGTTCTCCCTGTGCTTGGTGGGTTTCCTCCGGGTACTCCTGTTTCCTCCCACAGTCCAAGGACATGCAGATGATCACAGTCCACACTCCCTATTTGGAAAATAAATCTCTAAGTAAAAGCTAATTGTCTGCAATTAGTTTCCATTTACTGTCAAATAAAAATAGTAGAAAAAGGTACAAGTTGTTAGGTATGGCTTTATCTTATGATGTAGCAGTGTTTCTGTGTTATACAGTAGCTATTAGGTAGTGGGTTGAGCTTACTTTGCTAATCAGCCTGTTACGCTTGGTACAGTATGAAGTATGAAGCCGATTAAATGCATAACATTAAGTAAAACAACCTTAATACATTTTAGATACAGTGTGGCAAAAAAGTATTAAGTCAGCCACCAATTGGGCAAGTTAACACTTCAGCTATGAGAGACAAAATAAGAAAAAAATCCAGAAAATCACATTGTAAGAGTTTTAAAGAATTTATTTGCAAATTATGGTGGAAAATAAGTATTTGGTCAATAACAAAATTTCATCTCGATACTTTGGTATAAACCCTTTGTTGGCAATGACGGAGGTCAAACGTGTTCTGTAAGTCTTCACCAGGTATTCACACACTGTTGCTGGTATTTTGTCCCATTCCTACATGCAGATCTCATCTAGAGCAGTGATGTTTTGGGGCTGTCGCTGGGCAACACGGACTTTCAACTTCCTCCAAAGATTTTCTATGGGGTTGAGATCTGGAGACTGGCTAGGCCCATCCAGGACCTTGAAATGCTTCTTACGAAGCCACTCCTTCGTTTCCCGGGTGGTGTGTTTGGAATCACTGTCATGCTGAAAGACCCAGCCATGTTTCATCTTCAATGCCCTTGCTGATGGAAGGAGGTTTTCACTCAAAATCTCATGATACATGGCCATATTCATTGTTTCCTCTATACGGATCAGTCGTCCTCGTCCCTTTGCAGAAAAAACAGCCCCAAAGCATGATGTTTCCACCCCCATGCTTCACAGTAGGTATGGTGTTCATTGGATGCAACTCAGCATTCTTTCTCCTCCAAACACAAAGTTCTATATTGGTTTCATCTGAATATATGACATTCTCCCAGTCCTCTTCTGGATCATCCAAATGCTCTCAAGCAAACTTCAGACAGGCCTTGTAGTCCTCGCAGTGTGTTACTGATGGTAGCCTTTGTTACTTTGGTCCCAGCTCTCTGCAGGTCATTCACTAGGTCCCCCCGTGTGGTTCTGGGATTTTTGCTCACAGTTCTTGTGATCTTTTTGACCCCACAGGGTGAGATCTTGCGTGGAGCCCCAGATCGAGGGAGATTATCAGTGGTCTTGTATGTCTTCCATTTTCTAATAATTGCTCCCACAGTTGATTTCTTCACACCAAGCTTGTTCTTCATACCTATTTCAGATTTAGTCTTCCCAGCCTGGTGCAGGTCTACAATTTTGTTTCTGGTGTCCTTTGACAGCTCTTTGGTCTTGGCCATAGTGGAGTTTGGAGTCTGACTGTTTGAGGTTTTATTGTGGGCTTTACATTGCAAAAAAATACTAGAAGTAACATGTCTTATAGTTAGACCTGTGCTTTCGACAAGGGTGGATCTAAACTATTACCGCAAAGAGAGACAGACTGCAAGCGATTATTTCGTTAGCAAAACTAGCTTAGATTAAACATGAAACATTTTTGTTCTTTAAACCACAAACATTGCATGACTGTGTTAGCATTGCACAGCTGAAGTAGAGAGCTGTGATGGACAGGACTAAACCATTAGCTCACCTTTGTTTCTTCTTTTTTTGTTCTGCTCACTCATGCCTTGTTAGACTTCCTTTCAGCTTAGCTAAGTGTAACAAAGCGGCTTCTGATCCACACGTGAGACTCGGCTGATTGTTTTAAGCGGTCTGACCAGAAAACATGTTGCAAAAATGAATCAGGCTGTGTATGCCATCATTATTTAAGAGTTCACCCCACATAGGGGGCCAAGCATTTCATCTCGCGTCCAAAGGTGTGCTCAGATGGAAGCACTCAAGGTACGTTATGAGTCATAATGCAAGAGAGCGAGTTCGCGTGTTAATATTCAATGTTGCCTGAGAAACAGGGGGTCAATACAGTAAGCAAACACACACTCTGAGACAAAAACTCCTGACTGATGATCATGCTCGCTTTCCGCATTAGAAGGTCTCCAAATTAACGTGGTTTTGATTCATGCTAATGAAGCTTGACTGGAAACCGGTGTAAGCGTTACATAAGAGACACAAAGACAGACTGTGGATCTCGTTTTTTGGTGAATCATGGTGTTAAATTTGAAATTGTTTAAAGACCTCTGGGCCAAAGTGCAGCCATGTTCGTAACATCTGCCGCCTTAATTTATAGACAGATGAGAATCTTGAAGACCAGAATTAATCCGGGGGATAAATAATGTAGTTTGAAATCTGAATTCAGAATTAAGCAGCTTGACCTGTTCATGGAGACGAGGCAATGCCAATGTCAACTTGTACGGCCCAAAAAAGGATTTAACCAGGCTTTCACCGGGGTTTCACAAATGTCTTATGAGAAATTATTGTTTCCAATTGCTGTATGTATGGAAAAGTGAAAGCAGAGGGGAACGTTTTGGGATTCTGACCTGCCTGAAGTACAAATCGCAGATGAATCATGGCTTTGTGTGAAAGGTTGAGCTAATATTTGATTTTGCGAAAAGAGCAAACGCTAAATGTCAAACTGACACAAATGAAGTGAAACTAACTAATGAGCAGAATAGAGCCTAGAACATACTGTAGTGGAGAAACGATATGACACCATGCCAAAGCATGCACCTCAACTCTGTTTTAAATTTCTAGCAGTATAAAATAATCGCGTCACATGACTCGGGACATGCGACGGCTGTGCACATAGCATCGTCGCGACCGCATCTCCGCGTTTGAAGTTCAGTCATTACCCAAGTCGGCGGTGGGATCGGGGTTCTTCTCCCTGCTGCCTGGCACGAGGTAAGTGGGTGGGGTGCCTCGCTCTCTACCCGCTGTCTGGCTGTGTCCACAGAGCCACGCTTTTGCCAGGCCTCAATTATGGGGGAGTCATCCAGAACACGCTGAAGCAATTACAGCCCCATATAAATCAATAAACTGCTGCTGCTGCTCCTGCTGCTGTTTTAAAAACGTGATCCGATCCCTGCACAAGCTGTATTCAGCCTCGGTCGGGTTTAGGTTTGATTTGTTTTCCCTTTCTCTTTTTCTTGAGGTGACTGTGTTACTTGGCACGTCCTTAATTATATTTATTAGGTGCATTATTACATGAAGTCAAAATATACATTTCATAAATCATTATGTGCATCGAGGCATACGCTTAGTACTGAAAAACGCAGCTCAAAGACTACAGCCCGCATTTTTTCTTTTTTCTTTTTTAAGTGACATTAATCCTGGATTAAAGGCCATCTCTTTGGAGCGCTTTAAGAAACCAGAATCAGAATTTGCCTGCAGTGAGGAATAAACCTGAATCCTTAATTAATTAACATTATTTTGCAATAAATATCAGGTTGTTTTTGAGTTCAGATTGAGAAGAGGTTGTAGATAACTGGAAATTATTTTAAATGCCTTGTAAAGTCTATTCTTTTTTTTTTTTTTTTAAATGAACAACTACATTACGTCAATCTGTAATAAATTTATCATATAACATGATATTTGTTCTGATGTATGTAAATTTGTCTCTCTCTGACTCACTCATTCTCTATAGCGCTTACCCCATACAGGCCTGGAGCACAGGGGACTCGGGGCACTAGGCGGGGTACGCCCCGACAGGGTGCCAATCCATTGCATGGCACAATCACACACACACACACACTAAATCTTATATATTTAAAAACAATTAACCAAATCTGGTTGACTTTGGATTTTGGAAGAAAACCCAACAAGCACGGAGGGAACATGAACACAGACCCGAGATGGGAATTGAACCTTATTTCCTGGATGTGCAAGGTCACAGTGCAAATTTCTTCTTTACCCCAAACATATTTTATAGAAACTACTAATCAAGTCAGTGTTACATCACACATGTTGCCATACATGAATTTTAAAATTATATTTACGGCATTTTGGCAAACGTCCCTATCCAAAGTGACTTACGTTTTATCTCATTACACGTCTGTGAAGTTAAATGTTAAGGGCCTTGCACAAGGGCCCGAAAGTGGCAACCTTGTAATGCTGGGGTTTGAACCTGGGACCTACTGATCAGTAGTCCAACACTTTGACCTCTGAGCTACCCGTGCCAGCAAAAGCATCGAAAAATAATAATAATTTCACTCGGATTATTGGACAAACTATTTATCTTTGCCCTAATGAACAAACAATTTTTTATGTAGCATTTACCTCACATATCTGAAACAGTTGGAAATCTGTCAGGAATTCGAGCACATTGCCCTTGCACACAGTGATGAGGATGATTAATTGTCAGTTTTCAAACTCAACTATAAAACACAGCTTTCGTAACAAGCTGCTTGGACGTGTTGCAAGAACCTAGCACTTCTCATGAGCGTTTCACAAAAACACAGTTACTAGAGTTTACCACGTGCCACTGGGCAACAGCGTTGTGGTCAGATGTCTGCTACACAAACCAGGATATTTCAGCGTGCATGAGTCTCTAAATCTCAGGGTTGTAGGTTTGAGCCCCAAATTGGTGGAGGGAACTTTTACATGGCGGTTCTCAGTGTTGAGGCTCTGAGGTACTGACTGAAATGGTTGGTGGTTCAAGGTTCAGATCTTCTAAGCTGTCGTCATCAGGCCCTTGAGCAAGGGGTCTTCTCCAGGGGCACCACATAATGGCCGACCCTAGCCTCCTTAACAAAAACTGTGATATGTGAAGAATAAAGGCTGAGCTAAACTTAACTGTTTGCCTCGGCCATAGATAGACATTTCAGCGGTGTGATGAGCCAAGCATACCCTCAGACTAACACAGAAATGGGTAAATGTTTCATGCTGTGGATTTAAGCCATATTAAAAACATGAGGTTTGGACGAGCAGACCAGAATTCCCTACAAAAAAGCAGTCAAAAATAAATAAATAAATAAATAAATAAATAAATGCATGAGTGTAGAAGAAATAATACAAAGCAAGCATAACAGTTTTTCTTTTTTTTGATTTCCATGTATAACCTGTGATGAATTCAGTAGTATACCCACTTTACGTGGTGAGCCTGAGCTCATGTTTCTGTCTACGATCTACTATTAGTTGCCCTTGATGCAGATTAGGCTAATTGGTGTTCCCGAACTGGCCTTAGTGTGTGAATACGTGTGTGAATGTTGACTGGAGGTCCTACCACAGTTGTAAAAATGGGAATAAATATAATGGTCACCATTGGCCTCGACAGTCTCTAGTTGGACTTCAGTGGTTCCTAGATAAATGGAAGTGCCCTTAAGGCGGTGGTCTAGTGGTTAGCACTGCCGCCTTACACCTTCAGGTCCTCGGTTCGAGTCCCTCCTCAGGGTCTGTGCGCATGAAGTTTGCATGTTCTCCCCATGCTTAGTGGGTTTCTTCCAGGTACCCAACAGTCCAATCTCTCAAAGTTCCTGTAGTGTGTGTGTGTCCCCTGCGATGGACTGGTGCCCATAGTAATTGTCACTGTATGAAAGTGTGCATGTACGCATCATTAGGTGTGAATGTGTGTCTGATTGACAGGATTATTCCCAGAACAGTTTCAGCTTGTCCCTGATCAGGATAAAGTCATCAACTAATGACATGAAGTAATAAAACATTAAACTGCTTTTGAGTTCATAATGTCACTTACTGCACATGTGGGCCTGATCGTGGTGTATTAACTGTTAAACACCGCCATCTAGCGTTCAAAGAGAGAGCGTTCGAAGAGTTACGTGTTGCCAGGTTTTCAACAATCCCTCTCTATTTCGTACGGTGAAATTGATAAATTACTTATTTATTTAATCAGGGAGTAAGGGGATTTGGTTTGTGTTTGTAATATAAAATAAAAAAAGTAGTAACTAGGGATAAAATGTAAGTGAAAGTTATATAAATACTGTATATATAGCATTGATGCACTTATATAATTGACTCAAGTATTTTCAAAATGAACTTGAATTAAATGCAATCTAATCGATAAAATATTTAAATAATAAAACTAGAAAAAAAATCACCAGCACAAGGTGGAATTTTTACTGAAAATGTACCAACTTTTATGGTCCTAGGTTGAAAGGATTTAAAAAGATCTGGCAACCCTTCCCAGCACGCTGTTAAGGTGGTGCCTTGTTGCCATGGCAACTAGACGACAACATTCCCTGCTGAAGTCGCAAGCATGGTAAGGAAGTGTGAGACAATTAATCTATTAGAATAAAATCCTTGATAACTGTGTCTAAATTAAATACAAATAATTTAGCAGTAATGTTTCAGAGTGAGAATATTTAACTCCTTTAAATCTCCTTTTTCTGAAATGCTCTAACGTCATTAAATTGCATACAGTTTTAGAATACTGTGCAAAGTTGTGAGCCAAAAATATTTACCTTATCAGCAACTAGATAGATTTAAAAATAAATAAATAATAATAGCGTCAGTGATGGTGGATTAACATCAACGTCAGCATTTGTAAATTATTATTATTATTATTAGTAGTAGTAGTAGTAGTAGTATTTTGTCAGTATATTTATTACTAAGTGTTTTGTTTGTTTACTTATATTAGTTATACTGTAAGTCAGTTTGATTGGTCACTAACAATTCAAAAACAAGTGACATAAATACATTAGATTACCCATAATGCACTGCTTAACCCTGTATTACCTTAAAATCTTCCAGGTAATTATTTTTTCTTATTTCAGTTACTGCTTTATCACGTTTCTCTTTACTGTATGACTGTAAATGCACAATAATCTGTTCAATCCACATCTTTTCTTTACGTCACATCATATAAACGAAGCCTGCGAAGAAGAAGCAAGGCAAGCTCAGCAAGGCAGATAAGGAGAGGTTAAAGAAAGAGGAAGAAGAACGAAGACTTAAGGAGGAAGGTACGGCATTACAGCTTTTACTGCCGATCCACTTTCTTTTTTCCAGATGTAACACTTTAAGATGATCCAACTAAAGGAATGGCATTAAATAACATTTAGCATTTTGCATTAGTTAAGAGACCTGACTTCAATTTATTTTCTCATATAGACAGAGCTTGTACAAAATATCCTGAAATTGGACTGGACCTGATTCCCGTCGTTAGTTCCCATCTTTGGTCACATTCTAAATAAACTAGCTATATGGACTCTAAAGGTTACTAAAAGTATACCAGAAAGCACCTTTAATTTACACTATTCTGTCCACTGGGTATTTATACTCACTCGCCTATATTTGCACATATTCATCTCATTCTTCACATATATATTATATACAGTTATTAAAGCATGGGTCATCTTCCACATGTGCACTTTTTATTTGTTTGTTTGTTTGACTTTACGCTCTTTACACGATTGACGTGTAACCTCGAACCTTGCTACCGGATGTTTGAAAATTCATTCAGGATCAATAAAGCCTCTATCTATTTATCTATCTAATTAATCATTAACATGTGTACCCCTGTGGCAGAGGAAGCTCGTCTGATTGCTGAGCAAGAAGAGAAGGAGAGGTTGGAAAGAGAACAACAGGAAGAGGAAGAACGCCAGAGACTCGAGTTAAAGGTCAGCTCCCATCTTGTGAAGTTTTATTTGTACAAAACTGCAAAGCTTCACATAGCATCATACTGTAGGTCTGAAAGCATGGCTGTGAAAAACTGTATTAAAGTATTAATATGTAACAGGACAGAGAGCGCAGAGGGGATGAGCTGACTGAACTACGCTACATACTGGAGGAAAACCAGAGAAAAGTGAACCTGTGGGAAGCTGCAGACAGGAAGAAAGCTGAAGTAATGGACTTGTGCCCTTAAATGTTTATGTATTTCATTGAGATATTTACCTAATTGAGTATTTATGTATGTGAGTTCTGTTCTCTCTGTTCTTTTTTTTTCTGAGTAATTAAAATAGTTAATTGGCTGGTTAAGAGCTACTTTTAGCCTGTAAGGCACCACCATGCCACCATTCTTGTAACACTATAAGTAAACTTGTAAGTAAATTATGCCAAACAAAGGGGTGGTAGACAGGTGCCCCATAGTTAAAAAATGTGAAAGTGCCCCCTAGGGTGTCCATATGATACATATATTGTGACAAAGTAGCCTCGAGGTGTCCCTTTGATAGATATAATGGGATAACATACGTACCCTATAAGGTATCCCTAGAATAAATATAAATATGTAATAAAAATAAAAATAAATATGTGCCTTCTGGGGTGACACTATAATAAGCAAAATTAGATAAACAGCCTAATTGGGTGCCCCTTTAATAGTTAAAGTGCCCTATAGGCTGCTCCTGTGATAGATATAATGTGGTACTGTAAAGTGCCCCTGGAAACACCATAGAGGCCAATATCCCTACATTGGACAAGCCTGGCAATGTGCCTTAATGACTGTCCTTAAAAATGACTAAATAACCCTTACAGTGCAAGAAAAAGTCCGTCAATTTAGTTTAAATTATGTGATGCAGTACTTTATACTGTAAGTGTGAGGAAACATCATTAGTGCTGTATGATAGGAAAAAAACATGATCTTATAAAATCATGTTTTGATTTGGGTGCATTTTTGTTCTGATTGTGTCCCCGCAGTTCATTTTTGTTGTTATTTAGACGGTATTAGATGTTTGATGAACAGCAGCTCTATGTTTCTGCAGTGGGATCGCTACATGCTATGTGATGGCAGTCCAAACCCTACTGTTGAACCCGAGATCAACACCTTCATCGCCCTGTGGAAGGAGGACCCAGAGGTGGACATCCAGATCATCCTAAAACAATGTTCTTTGGCCTTGCAGGTATGAATCCAGTTCCCTAAGAATGAGATTTGTTTTTTTCTTGCTACAGAGCTTGTACAATAGAGGAAGAAAAATCTGCCATGTATTTGAGTCCGTTGCTTTTCTGTGTTTAGCTTATAGATGAACTGGACATTCACTTGAGTGAGGAGACTGAACCTGGGCTTATTCAGATGTATCAGGACACACTTCAGTGTCTGCAGAGTCTCATCTATGTCAAACACCAGATGGCTGCTGAGAAGATCCTGAAGGTAAATGTGGAGTACATGCATATATAATTCATACTCTATCAGTTTTAAAATATGGTTTTGATGATATATCTGAACAACATATCCCTAAATATTTTATTCTTCTTGTAATTAATGCACTAATATAAACCAGTGAAAATGATTCAACACCTTAGATATATTTTCAGTCGGCTAGATCTTGTGCAGACTTCGAGACCGGGAACATGCAGATGATGGTGCGAGATGAAAACTTCACTGTGTGTTTGTGGGCTAACATAGAAAAAAATCCCAGGTAAGTGCGTCTTCAGTTTTACAGTTAGTTTCATTTTACTTAAAGTATATATGTGCTTTTAAAGATGCTTTCACTTTCGTCTTGTACTCTTAAAAAGAATCATTACTGGTGAAATCATTACTGGTGAAATCATTACAGGTGAAATCACTAATTTAACAGCGCAGCCAACAGAAGTTTCAATATAACCGGAGTGTGGATCATTTTTGACTCACCCTCATGTATATACACAACTTTCACTAGGAACCTTCCTGGTCCTGATTTAATAAACACTCAATGTTTCGATCGTATTTTTTAACATGTATGTTTTCTCCATGTAGATTAGTAAGTTACAATTTCCAGGAGGCAGGGCTGAGCTTCGAGCTTCCTAAACAGCTGGCTTTGAGTGACGTTTGCCTGCGGTTCCTTCACACCCGGTACGATCACCTGACCCCCGTGAGCCTTCTGATGCAAGCTCAGAATAAAAGTCTTGCTACTGAAGAAGAAGCTGAAGCAGATTCGGAGACCCCTAAAGCCCTGAATGATGAAATGGTGACGGAGGAACGCGAGGGGAAAGAAAGTGTCCAGCAAGAAAAGGATGATCTCCAGTCACTTAAATCATCTGAAGGCAGGAAGGTGAGGAGTCTGCGCTGAGCCGAGGACTCGAGTCTTTAATAGGATAATATGCTGATATTCATATGGTGTTTGTGTGTGTGTGTTTTAGAGTAAGGCGAGTGTGAGCTCAGCTAAAACTGGAAGGAAAGGTTCTTCAGTAAAGTCACAGAAGAAGACAGAGGAGCATTCGGAGGAAGGTATAACCTTATCTAAGGGAGCAAAGTGTGAGGTCAGAAAAATATTCATTAAAACATTCACAAAATATTGAAACATTGGACAATAACAAGCGCTTTAGCAGAGAGCAGATCAGATCAGAGAGCTTTTATCACTGAAGCCTTAGGTCTGAAGACAAAAAAAAAAACATCAGTGTGAAATCAACCTAAAGGGCTTATATGCCATGTCTTGACTTAATACTCCGCAGACAAGGCTGACCTTGAACCCACAGTCGTGGAGCCAGGGATCGAAAGCGACGAGCCGCAAATCATGGATCTGCATCAGTACACGCCCCTAGGGGGAGTCTACTACTTTAACTTATTTCACCTACCACCTCAGACTCTCACCATCAATGGCTGGGAGGTGACAGAGGTGAATATCCTTAAAATAATGCCCTCTAGAGAGAAAAGTGTGTGTTTTTCATGAGTGTGTGTGTGTGCCTGTGTCTGTCTGTCTGTCTGTGGTCACAGTTGTCTCAGACAGGTCTCCAGGACTTCCCATTTTCCCCAGAACAGCCTCCCAGCTCTGTATCAGCGATGCTGGAGGACCGAGGTCCAGTCTCTTACCCCCCTGTAGGGGTCACTGTGGTCCTGCCTGAGTCTGTGATCTTCATGCAGGAGCCAAAGGTGGCACGATGGGACCCAGTCGGTAATCCCGTACTATAATTAATTAAACCACATCACTACTGAAATTAAAAACGCTGATTGGTCAGAAGGTATTGATTAGTTATAGTAATAGAGCATGAAGGCTTAGGGCATTTTAACCTCATTGTTCTGTATTTACTGAAAGGTCATCACTGGCAAAGAGACGGCATCACCGATACGTCATTCAACAGCGAGGCTCACAGCATGTCGTTTAAGATGGACTCCTTCTATCCATTTACTTTCCTACAGGAGACGCACATAAACATGCCGTTTCAGTCTTGGGAGCTTCGACCTCAGGGTCAGGACTCGGTCATGCTCACCATCACTGCTGCGCTTACTGAAGTCAGAATCAGCGTCCAGGCAAGTAGCACTCAGAGTCATATAATGATCTGGAATCAATGCAGCCGAGTTCTGGAACATATATTGTACCCAATGTAGTACTGATGTACAGTGGGCTCTAAAATTATTGCCACCTTTTAAGGTTTAATTGGTGGAATGACTTCTTCTTCTTTGTCTTTCGGCTGTTCCCTTTTAGGGGTCGCCACAGCGAAGCATCTGCCTCCATCTTATTCTATCCTCTGCATCCTTTTCTCTCACCCCAACTACCTTCATGTCCTCTCTCACTGCATCCATAAATCTCCTCTTTGGTCTTCCTCTAGACCTCCTGCCTGGCAGTTCCAACCTCAACATCCTTCTACCAATATACTCACAATCTCTCCTCTGAACATGTCCAAACCACCTCAATCTGGCCTCTCTGACTTTTATTCCAAAACATCTAACATGGGTTGTACCTCTGATGAACTCATTCCTTATCCTATCCATCCTTGTCACTCCCAAAGAAAACCTCAACATCTTCATCGCTGCCGTAGAGCATCGCTGGTCTCACCACTGTCTTGAACACCTTTCCTTTTATTCTCCCTGATACTCGTTTTACATAACACACCTGACACTTCTCTTCACACATTCCAACCTGCCTGTACCCTGCCTGTACTCCACACTCTCTGCTACTCTGGACCATTGACCCTAAGAACTAAATCCTGCACCTTTTTTTTTTACCTCTGCTCCCTGTAGCCTTGCTGTTCCACTTAGGTTCCTCTCATTCACACACATGTATTCTGTCTTGTTACAGCTTACCTTCATTCCTCTGCTTTTCAGAGCATACCTCCATCTCTCTAGATTTTGCTCCACCTGTTCCCTGCTCTCGCTACACAAAGCACAATGTCATCTGCAAACATCATTGTCCATGGAGACTCCTGTCTAACCTCATCTGTCATCCTGTCCATCACCAGAGCAAACAAGAAGGGGCTTAGAGCCGATCCTTGATGCAGACCCACCTCCACCTTGAACTCTTCTGTCACACCTATAACACATCTCACCACTGTCTTACAGCTCTCATACATGTCCTGCACCACTTAAACATACTTCTCTGCCACTCCAGATTTCCCCATACAACACCACAGCTCCTCTCTTGGCACCCTGTCGTACACCTTCTCTAAATCTACAAAGACACAATGCAACTCTTTATTACCTTCTCTGTACTTCTCCACCAGAATCCTTAAAGCAAATACTGCATCTGTTGTACTCTTTCTAGGCATGAAACCATATTTCTGCTCACAAATGCTCACTTCTGCCCTTAACCTAGCTTCCACTACTCTTTCCCAAAGCTTCATTGTATGGCCCATCAGCTTTATTCCTCTGTAGTTGCCACAGCTCTGCACATCCCCTTTGTTCTTAAAGATCTTAAATAGGTGGAATTACTTAAAATATGAAAATAAACACAATTTAAAATCTCCTTACTCATAATACTTATGATTTCTAGATTGATTTATAATTTTCTTTTAATTTTGTGAAGCTGCTTTGAGCCAACGACTATTGTTAAAAGCGTTATATAAATAAAATTGAATTAAATATTTAAGTCATCACTTTTTATGAGGTCAATGAACTCTATCTTGTTAATATCTTCTGAGAAATAAACTTTTAAAACTTTGTGTCTGTGTTAGGGGAATCAGTGTTTGCTAGAAATGGACCAGGCTCCTGCACTGAACCATATCCTGGGTAAATGGATGTCTCTTTCTGCTCTCCAGAGAGCCATGACACACGCTGGGGTTAACATATTTGTTAAAGAGTATTCGGATAAGTTCGTTACAGTCAATGCTAAGGTAATCATGTTGATGTTCTTGTATTCATTCATACACTTAAATAAATGAATATTATAAGAGTTTCATGAAATGAAAGTCTAGTCATCAAGACCTAACAAGACAATACTGAGGGTTTCATTTCTTCAGGACCCGCTGATAGAGCACGCAGTGTACGAGCAGATGGCCTTGGTGTCCTCAGTTTTTGCTTTTTCACGGAGTCGGTGGAACGCTCAGTGCGGACAGGAGCATGTCGTCCTTCAGGTACACACACAAACACACCAGTGGAATCGGCATCCCCAGCATTTTTCAGGGGAAAGTAGATAATGGATTGTCAAAAAGTTGCCACCAAATGACATCATAGACTAATTTCCAAATTCATTGGTTGGCAATGGTAATTGTATATTCAAACAGTACATGAAGTAGATTTCAGAAGTATTTAATTATCTTAGGTTACATTTTTCGTCATTGTAAATATTTCCAGAAAGAAAGTTCAGGAGCTGGATGAACAATGGAGATTGAGGATCGTTAGAAAAAAAAGTTATAATAAATGATTAGTTAAAGGGAAATATGTTGACCATTTGGTGGTGATTGATTGTAGGAAAAAATTATTGGTGATCAGTTATTGGTCCTAGAGAAAAATGTTAACCAGTGATTGGTTGTAGGGATAAAAAGATGATTATTGATTGGTCATTGTAAAAAGGAAAACGGTGATCAGTGGTCATTGGGAAAAACAGTGATCAGTGATTTGTCTTTGTGTAAAATCTGATCATTGATTGGTCATGGGAAGAATGGTGATTAATGATTTATCGTAGAGAAAATGTCGATTGTAGGTAGAAATCTGATCGATCATAAGGAAAAATGTGATTGGTGATTGTTCATTGGGAAAAATGTTGATCAGTGATTGGTCATTGGGAACATTACCTCCTGGGTGTTATTTCCAGAATTTGAGGAAGTATCTGACGGCCCAAGTTGAATTTGAGGTGAATGAGTACATACTGTAAACATCTTGTGCTTCGAACAGAAAAAAACATATTAAATGAAACATCAATTAACTGATAATTTATTCTTGAAGATTAGGTACTTTATTTTGTGGCAGTTTCCTGCATCATGAAATGTTCTTTAGCATACTTGTTAGCCACTAGCCCTACAATCAAAGTGTCCTTAGTTCCATCTGTAGCTAAGTTCATTTCTTATCCTGGAGCTTGCCTTTAAATATATTAAAGCTGCTAAAAAAGAGTGAGTTGATAAAGACTGTGAGAAGATTATTGCAATTTTGTGCTTATATTCCTACTGCATATTTATTAAGGAATTAGCATAAGAAGATTAAAAAATAGCTTGTGTATTTATCCATTTATAATCACCTAATTAATTTGTGATGGCTGTGCTAACACCCCCTCATAGGTATGTGAGCACCTGGAGGCGGGGCCTGTGCCAGAGGAGGCCTGGTCTCTGTACTTGCTCGGTGCTCAGAGGTTTCAGTGTTTGAAGATGACTGAAGCGAGTGCTGCGTTCTCACCACAGCTGGCCCAGGACACTGAGTTCCACTCCACTTTCCTGCACATGCTCAGAGACTTCATCAGCCCAGAGGGGAGGGACAGATTAGACCACACCCACTACATCCTTGTTAATACAGTGCAGAGACTGCTGTGCGCCACCCGCTTACTTATATTCTCATAGTCTCTCAAAGAATGAGAGACATTCTCCAAATGGATCACAATTACACATCAATTATATTACATCAATTATATCTACTCAATATTATGTGGGTGGGTATAATGACTGATCAGTGTATGTTTATATTATTTCTTTGTTCAATAAAATGCAATGTGACATATCCTGAAGTTAAAAAAGCATAAGTAGTATACATATTTAAAAATAATATTCATCAAAAGTATCTAATAGGAGACCCTTTAAATAAAAAGTGGTTAAGAAAACATTTATATTCAAATAAAAAAAAAAAAAGAAAGGTTGAATGTCAGAAAGGTGAAGTTTAATATAATTTGACAATTGGTACTTGTGATAATCTGTTAAAAAAAATAAATAAATAAATAAATTCTGCTCACCCTGGTCAGGAAAAATACGTCAAAAAACAAGAAGGTGAGAAAGTTTGTAATTTTGCTATAAATACTTCAAATGTAGCAAATGCTTACAACTTACTAAATGTATTGATGTCCACAAAAAGCAGATTTACACTGAATTCATATGTAATATTTACTGTGGGAACTGTTAGGCAATGGCATATTGTCCAGAATGATAAATGAGTTATGAACTAGGTCCATGAAGATAATCTCCTAATCAATCCCTCAACATCAAGTTTAAAACCCAAATCCATATCACATTAAGGAACCTGGTAAATTTACTTGCTGATTTTATCCCTGAAAGTACACACTAGGCAGAGAGGAGTAATAGCTGAGGGAAATGGGGGGGAACAACAACAAAAAAAACTGCAAAATCCTCTGTATATTTAATATCTTTATCGAGTTGTGATTACAGTTGGATTAGTAACTTTATTGTGTCATTGTGAGAAACGTATAAAAGTGGATGACTTCATAACAGTGCACACCAAAGCAAGAAGTTGATACTATAATAATAATAAAAAAAAATCGTGTTTGAAATTTTAAAACTGAAAATGAATAAAAACTTAATTGCTTAAATATTATTTACACCCCACACTCAAGCTAAAGCAATAATCTGCAAAAATGATAAATAATTTCAAACAGCATGACCTTTTTTTTAAATAAAAAAAATGGCAGTCCGTTACTCCTTCAGTAAAAACATCGAGATCACCAGAACATAAAACACTTAAAAAAAAAAAAAAAAAAAAAAAAAGGTAGACGCTTCAATCTGTGTCCAGAGATTCAGCACAGGAAGCCAGAGGTATAGTTCCATTTCCTGATCAGGTAAAAAACATAACGGAAACCCATTTTTGTACAATAAAAGAGTGTACTTGGTCGTACCGTTTCCCCCATGCAGATGTTTTGCTGTTTGTAAAAAGTGCCTAACGGTCTCTCTGATTGTCGCTGCTAGCTTCTTGTCCACAAGGGGGCATCACACTGTTAAACAGGGGGCTGGCCGTTGTGCCGGAGCCCTGTGTAGGGCCACAGAATCTGCTGGATGGCCATCCAGGAGTCACCGGTGCCCACAGGGGCTGCGTCTGCAGCCGGTTGTATTAGCATCTTGCCCAACACCGCGACAAACGCAGCTAGCACCACCATCAAAGCCGCCCAGGTGCAGATTCCCTTAGGTCCTTCGGGGAGTTCAGCAGGGGGTGCCTTCACCGGGAAAGGCGAGGCCGGGTCAGTTGTAGGACTCGAACTATTGCTTGGTGTGGGACTTGGATTACTGTTTAAGAAACCAAAAAAAATAAAGTGTAAGAAAGCAATAGCTGAGATGCTTGCATAAACTATGAACACAAAACAGTATGTTCGAAATTTACACAACGACAGCTCTCATACTGTAGATCAGCTCTATTTGGACTTAAGATAGGTAGAGGACTTTATTAATCCCAAGGGAAATTTGTATCATTATAGCAGCCATTTACAGCTTATACAACAAGTAAGCAACAAGCAAGAACTGCAGTGAGAAAAAGGTAAAGTAAAAAAAATAAAAATAAGCAAGGTTTACCATTTAAACCATGTGCAAATGGTATGAAGAATGGTAAATCTATTTACATGTGCATGATTGTATATACAGACGGAAACGAAACTACATAAAGTGCACCAGCTTGTTGAAATGATGGACACTAATGTACTCGAGTGTCTTTTACCATGATGAATCAGTGTAACAACCTGTTCTGAAGCATACCGGAGCTAATCACGATTAGCTAGTTGTCTAAAGATGTACTGTTTTTTTTTTCCCCTTTTTTACTCCAAATAAATCAATAAATGCAGATTACTTAAATGACAATTTGTTTACGCACAAATTTCATTAATTTATAAAATTTGTACAAATACAACAAATCATGCACATATCAAAATACTCCACAGCTAATACTGTATGAGCCAGCTTTCCTAATATCTGTAATTAGACAGGATTTAAAAAAATTGTTGCAGTTTTAACTCTGATGATCTTAGCCAGTTGGCTAAGCATCGTTATGTGATAGGAATTTTTGAAAGTAGTTTTAATAATCGTCTAAAAGGATTTGTAAAAACCATTACCTTCAATGCACAGACTAGCAAGCTGGGTAAATTAATCTGACCTGACACGAAAGCTACTTTTCTGACAGAATACAGCAGATAAATGTTTTGCTTATATAATACTCATTATACATTTCAAAAAGAAAATGCTCAAGATAGCTAGTTAACTCATTGAAGCTGATTAGACAGGATTTGTGAAAGGATTTTAAAATGTTTATAATCTCTACTGCTAATGCTAACTAGCTATCTTAATTAAGCTAACTGGAAGCTAACTGGATCACTAAAAAAAAAGTTTAAAGCCTATTCATAAGCCTCCCCTGTGCTAATAATGCTAGTTAAAGTAAGCTTGCCTGATAAAATCGCTAAGAATTTTTTTTTTTTTTTTTTTTAAAGCTTAGATAGTAGGTTACTTTCACTAGAAAGCTAGTTAAGTTATGCTAACCTGTCAGGACGTGCAAGTCATTGCTTTTTAAATGTGATTTCCAAGAGCATTTTTCGAGCAACATTTTTTACGTGATAACGGGACAGAATTTAAGAGGATTTTCGAGCTATAATCATGAATGTTTATCTTTGTTGCTTCCAAAAATGAATACAGTAAACTGACAAGATTCTGCAATCTGTAGAAATTTCTGAGGAAAAAAAAAAATCTGTAAATGGGTTAATCAAAATATTACAGTTGTACCTCAGCATACAAACACCATTTTTGCCTTAAGAACTGACATTTTGCAAGAAATTTGACTGTCCAATCGTCCCAGTTTTGTTGCTGCTGGTTTCGATTTCCCCACTCCCTCATTTTAGCGAAGCAGGTAAAGAATTTTGGGGTTACTTTAGACTTTGCGGCTACGGATTATTGCAACGCCAAGCGCATCACTCAAGCGCGTCTGCAACTTCGTATCCTGACTTATACTTGTAAACATGATCAAATGACACCAATCCTGTATTTCCTCCACTGGCTCCCAATACAGTTCTGGATTCAGTTTAAAGTTTTAATGTTTGTAGTGCAATTAATGGCCTGGCACCTTCTTATTTGTGCGAGACAGTAAGCTTTTAACAACAAAGTAGAGTTTTACTTTCTGCTGACCAAAACCTACTAGTGGTCCCTCGGTGGAGGTGCAAACAATGAGGTGATTAGCAGTGGCCGGTCCCAAGCTTTGGAAAACTACCTAATATTACTGACCTGCCTCAGTTCAAAGTAAAACATTAAACTTATTTATTTAGAATGGCTTTTGTTAATTTTATATGCATTTTGTTTTGTATATTTTATTGCTATTTTGTTATTTATTTCAATTCTGTGAAGCACTTTGGTTCAACTTACAGGTTGCTGTATGGTGCAATTTAAATGAATGTTGATCGATTGATCAATATGAGCGAACGAACAGAGCCAAAACAATGCTGGCGCAGTGTTTCGCATATTTCAGGGAGCCATTCAAAATCTTGTTTGCATCAAATTTAGTGAAGTGCCAAGGGTGCCACGAATGTTATCAAGGACGAAAAGGGAAAGAAGAAAATGGAGCCACTTTCAGTTTTGTTTTTTAAACGGCTGGTGGCCAGATTAATCATAAATTAAGTGAGGTTTAATGTCCATTTCATTTCATTTTCATGTTTTTAGATGCAAAAATATAATTATAGTGCTGGAAATTGTAATACTGGTAATATTTTTGGGTGGCTGGGCCGGATTATCTGCATTTACATTATTTCCCATGGGACAATGCCTCCAGAACCGATGAAATTTGTATTTTGAGGTACTGCTTGTACTGTAGTACACTTTGCATTTTGGTACAGTTGAGCTTGAGTTCAGTGTGGACCAAAACCGCAGGTTGTAGTGCACACAGTACAGAGACCACGCATCACAGCGTGGCTAAAAAAAACACATGAAAAGCAAGAAAATAAAAAGTAAGCTGGAAGCATGATGTAAAAGCAACACTCCATAAAGTTTTCAAGCAAAACCTCAAAGAACTGAGATTATTTCCTCATAGCAAGACCACTGGTTATGCTAAAGAATCGTTACTAAGGAAAAAAAAGTCCACCCTGAAATGCTTTAAATGTTTCTATTGAAATACCTATCATATGATCCGTAACAAGAAACAGGAAACGTTCACAGTGTCATGGCTAATGAGGGACAATGGAAATTCGCAAAGCTTAAGTACACTGTTAAACGTGTTTTAGAAAACGGATAAGACAGACAAGGAAGAACGGATTTGCTGGAGACAGGACTAGAGAAGAGGATGTAAACTGAAAGGAAGAGGATGGACATCAAGACCAGAAGGTGTTGGTACAGTAATGCGACATAGTGGATGCCAACCTCCGATAAATCGCAAGACGACAAAATAGCTGTAACGGTTCGTCAGTGCTGTATTCTCATTATTCTTAAACAAAGGCGATAATGTCTCAGCCATTCTAAGAGACTTTACTACAGTAGTTAGCGATATACGAGAAGATCACTGATATTTATGATAGGATTAGCATGAAAAAGCTGATGGAGATAAGGAAGTGAGAGAAAAGTGTAAAGAGTAAAGCACTGCTGCATCTCTGTTTAGGTAGAGCTGAAATGAGGGCTTAATCTCACTGCATCACAGTGGGATAAAACAAATCTCTGGGTCTGTTGGACATTGGGTGAATTTTCCCCTTAAAACGATCACAGATTCCAAACCAGTGCTGTTGAGTGGTACTGTGGGCTTCAAGTGTTTTATAATTAAACTGCCTGCAGAGGGTGCTAACACACCAAACATATTCATTACACCATCATTCATTATTCCACTCCGCTGTTGAATTCTCAAATGGGATTTGTGTTTTTGTGTATAACTGCATCAACACATGCATTACAAATCAAACAAACAAAAAAAATCTCACTGTATAAAGATGTGCGTCTAAAAACCTAGCTAGTGTATTTACTTCTACAATGGTGGTCCTGTTTGGGATAGCAAGGGAAGCAAAGCCATGTTCAAAGAATTAAGAATAGATGCATTTATTACAATTTATTAAAATGGATGAGGGGCGTTCAAATCAAGCAGGAAATGATTAACAAAGCATAAAGCAAGTTTGTGTTATGCACAAACAACTAGAAATTATACTGTATTTAAGTGTGTTACCATAAAGCTAGTGTTTATTATAGTGTTACAGCTGGAAGAACCGCGAGAGCTGGTACGAGTTATTAACCTGATTTGAAAATTCAACAGTCGTGTAAAGGAATAACAAACTTCGAGGTGATGTGATGCGTTTCTACAACGTCTTGAAGCATTGTATTTCTTACCAACAAGCAAACACACTTGAAAATCACAGATGCACCACTAATGTGAAGCAAAACACAGAATAATGATTGTAATAATAATGATCTGCTCATTTTAAAGAGACGACAACACTTCAATATAGATATTTAGATTTTCTTCGATGTTGTTTGCTTCTAAACAAGACCCGGATCTCAGTTAGCTGGTGATGCAAAACATACTTTCAAGAAAGACTTCATCTCAAACAGCCAACAGGGTAAGTGCGGGCATTTTTGGATGACGTTTTTCTCATGATGCTGACGATGGACGGACGTGAAAAGCAGGCGGCGGAGACGGTGGGTCGGTCGGCGTGCCGGGACCGTTCTTACCTATTCCTACGGGCAGCACTTTCTGTCTCAGTGCAACTAATAAAACGTTTTAGAGGCGCCCGGTGTGTGCTCTTTCCAAACATGTTCCTGTGAAGCATCACACACACATACAGTACACACAATCTCAAAGTGAAACATTTGAAAACCTGATCTTAGGTTAGTCCCAGATGCTCCTCTGGGTCTGAAATAATGATGATGATGATCTAAAAAGTAACCATGAACTGAATAAAAAAATGTATCACTTTCTGAAATACAAATTCCAGGTGCTACATGAACCTACCCGGGATGCTTCCGTCCCAGCTTGTCCATCTCCACCTGCGGGATATCTTTAGTCTGTGGATTTAAAATACACCTCGTTCATTATTCAGCTTAATCTCCAAAAGTTTTCAAGACTGTACACTTGCTTCTTTCTCACCAGGTCACTGGGGGCTTGAGATCCAGCGCTGCGCGCGATGGCCGCTATGCTAACACGACGGGCTGCCACCTATACACACACAACAAGCGAAACGTAGCGAATGACATCTTATTAAATATTAATGTCATAAAAGACAAACTATATCTTCACTGCACCATATGGAACAACTTACCGTATATATTGTATTATACAACTATAAAAGTGTGGTTTAATTCTGGATTTTTATCGGTCAAGAGGTACTGATGATAGATTTCCACAAGAGCAGATTCGTTACTTCTTCAATGTTGGTATACAGTTAGTGTATGGCGTACAGCATTACCTTAAAAGCCCTGGCACTAGAGACTCCTTACCTAAATAAAGTTACACCAACCTTTTATTCACTGCCAGTTCAATTATTATATTTATACCACAGTTAGTTCAGACCAAGTAATCTGATTGGATGGGAGATGTTCCACGAGAAACTCAAGCGTCACTCGGCGCCCCAGATGTTCTACAATTACTGGTTAATGACACTAACGGTGTGTCTCAGCGAGGGTGAGAGTAGGTCTGTTCGGTCCGCAGTACTGAGGAGAGAGCAGCTGCCTGACAAAACCCACATTCACACCCAGTCACAGAAGCACTTTAAGCACATCCGATAACGTTATGTCATCATACACACCATGTTAACAAGCGTCTAACACAAGGCTGAATCCCAAATCCTTCTCTAACCCCTGATCCTGAGAACTATTTGATGTGTGGAACAAGGGGTTGTACACCGTACATTATATACACTATTTGGGATTCAACACTGTAACCCAGAAGTAAACTGATAAAATAAATCTCGTACGTATCACATATAATAATTTGTTGATAATAGATGGTTGCCCTGTGATGGAACTTGATCGGCACCCCATCCACGATATACCCCATGGAACTTGGGGCACGAGGCGAGGTGTACCGTGGATGGGGTATGTAGGCTCCAGACCCCTGGGGACGCTGTATTCCAGGATAAAGTGGTAAACTGTAGACGATGAGTAAGTGAGAGTGAGTGATGATAAATGTTGTTCGTAAAATTCTTGTATGAAAGCAAGTTGTGCTGTTGTGCTGAATATCAGCACGGCTGTGATATTCAGTACAACGGCATGACATTAAGTGTGATATCGATTTCATATCATAGTCTTTTCATTTGTTTATTAACCGAGTTCGTGCTATTGTTTATTAATTCCACTATACTGTGAAGAGCTGTAACGAATTAAAACGAGCACATCGATAGAAACCTACGGTTCGTAGTCAGACTACAGTCCACACTGCTATTGAAAAAATAATTAAATCCTGATCAAATTTTTCAGTTTGTTGGAAATTTTGTCCACATTAATGAGACATACAGTACGCTAAAAGCAGCGGTGTATTCCTTAAACATGATGTGACACTCATCATCCCTGCACCCACCTTATAGAATTCAGAGCTGGCCTTTTTCTTCCTGAAATCATCTACAAGAAAAATCATGAATGTTACTTACTGTACGTTATTAAATAAAAAAAAATAAAAAAAAGGGACAGGAGAAAGGCAGGCTGACATGAGGCTGTAAAGCGTGCAAGTGAACACAATGTAGGCACATTGTGTGTGTGCGTGTGTGTTACCCCGGTCCACGTGGGCGTTGAAGGACCTGCCTTTCTGCGAGTTGTTCTCTCGGAGTTCCAGCAGCTCTGCGTGCTCTTTAGTGTACGTCCTCCTCAAGTTCTCCACGTGTTGAATCATCACCTCTATCGCTTTCCCATTGCGAAACTCCTACACACACACACACACAGGCAGCATGAGTAATCCACAAGTTACCAATATAGAGCTTTAATAGCACATACTTACTGTAAACACTGCACAAAATAAACCTGAAGATTTTTGAAAGGCTGATTAAAGGTCAGACATTTCTTTAGATCAGATCCAAGTTATCATTTATGGAGTCTCTAATCTTTTTCTATTCATTTCCACTTTTGGGAAAACCTGCAAATGAGAAACATAACAGTTCAGGTAAAGCCTGATTTCCCTTTACATTACAATTTACAAAAGTTAATGGATCTTCTCTTCCAAAGTGTGTGTGTGTGTGTGTGTGTGTGTGTGTGTTAATGCTCCAGCTGAAATTGTTTTGAGACAATGCATTTTTATTATTTTAAACTCCCTCTACACTCCTGCAGATGCACAGTTTCAGTGTTTATGTAAATGAGATACTGCTGAGCCACACCCTTCCAGGAGAGCTGAGTAACAAGCCAGGGGGAGGGATGCTTCAACTAAGTCACAAGAGGGGAGGAAATAATCTAATTGGTTTAACGGAAATCACTGATAAGACCAAGCTAAGCTTTAAATGATAATAATAATGAAAGAAAATAAATAAATAAATAAATAAATAAATAAATAAATGAATACACACGCACACATAGCATGTACATGTAGTGAAAGAGTCGAGATAATCAGGCAAAGATTATATGGCCGGGACACAGACCTGGTGAATGGAGCCGAGCATTTCGGAGCGACTGGCCACTCGGGTCACGGACTGGAGCAGGATCTCCAGGTTCTTCTGCAGCCGCTGGATGATTTCCAGAGATGGGTTATCGTCTCCACACAGAGGGATCAGAGCCTGGCGAGGAATACAGACACGCCCAACAACTCTTCAGCTCTCAATACATACAGTAAGTCACAACTCCTCAATCAAACCTTCACTCAGATTAAACACTGCACTTCAGTCCATCTTCAATCTTTTATCATTTCTCCTCATTGTTTCGTTCTCAAAGGTAATACATCACTTTGAATTAAATAATTACCCACATCCCAATTCCTTTTCCCCTTTTTTTTTTTTTTTTTTTGTGTTTTTTAGTGTTTTTGAGTGAACCACACGGGGAGACCTAGTGAATGACCTGCGGAGAGCTGGGACCAAAGTAACAGACGTGTCCCCCTGCTTAACCCAGTACATGTCCAGGCCCGTCTGAAGTTTCCTAGAGAGCATTAGGATGATCCAGAAAAGGACTGGGAGAATGTCAGATGAAACCAAAAATTGCCAACAAAGGATATATAACAAAGTATTGAGATGAAATTGTGTTATACTTATTTTTCACCATAATTTGGTAATAAATTCTTTAAAAATCCTACAATGTGATTTTCTGGATTTTTTTTTCTCCACTTCCTTTTCCTTCACACTTCTTTTCTTTTATCCTGCTTCTCCCTGTAATTTCCCACTTCTTCCTCTTTTTCACTTGATCGTTTTGCTTTTTCTTTTATCTATATTACTTCTTTTTAAATCTTATCCCTGCCTACACTCTCTCCTTTCATTAACTTTTCTCCATTTTCTTCCCACTTACCCGTTTCCTTCTCTCATTTCATTGTTTCGCACTTCTTTTTCATTTTTCACTTTTCTCATCTACCTTCACTTAGCATTCAACTTTTTTACCACTTCCCTTCTTTCACTTTTCTTAATTCTTTATTTTATTCCCTCTCATTCCATTCATGCTTTCACATTTTCTTTGCTTTCTTCTCTCCCTCACTTCTTTCTTACTTCATTCCTTTCTTACTATGTTAACCAGCTCCTCTCTGATTTATTTATCCATCAGTTCCTCCTCATCCTTTCCTTCCTTTAAGTGTTTTCCTCTCTTTCCGACTCTTTTCTCATCATTATTTTGATGTTGAATAAACCCATAAGATGAATAAATGAACAAATGAATGAATAAATAAATGTAAAAACAAAGATCGGATTTTGGAAATTTTGAAGCAAACGGGTTTCCTCTAAAATCCCTGAGCTGCTGTACGTAACATCGGTGCAGTCTGTGATCACATCATGTGAGTAAAGTGAAAGTCAGGTGAGTCGTGTAGAATCACGAACATGCAAAGTGTTGATGTAAATTAGCAGAGAGTCAATTCCCCACAATCTATCCCCTCACTGTGCACCAACATTAACCCTTTACACCCCTTATACTGTACATGCTTACTTCATTACCCTACCTCTATTTCACTTTTTCAGTTTCACTTCCTTCTCTCACTCACTTTTTCCCTTGGTTGTTCATCTTTCTTACCTTTTTCCTCATTTCACATTATTTTGTTCTTCATTTCTTTTTCACTCACTTTTTCCTTATTTTATTCTTTGCTTTTCATTCACCCATTCTAAAAACAATTAGAAGACAACTGAACACGTAAGGTTTGCTCGAAAGGGTCGCCAGGACAAAGACTTTTAGACACATGACAGTGTCTTAAAAGGACATGAAAGCAGGGCTGATATTCACAGAACTGCATCGGAATAAACCACAAGCCCTCTGTAACAATGAGACCAAATTGGAGTTGTTTAGGCTTAATACTCTGATGATTTAACTAATACCGAGACCCACTATGATCAGATCATTTATGTATTTTGAAAAAAAAAAAAACACAGAATTAAAATACGGTGGTGGCATCCGAGTGGTGCAGTGGTAAAGTGCTCGGCCTATTATCCGGAGATCGCTGGTTTGATTCCCAGGTGATGCTGTAACCTCCCGCAGCCGGAGGTCCAGAGAGAGCTGATTGGCCGAGCTCTCTCAGAGGGAAGGGATGAGAGGTACTTCGTGCTCCCACATTAATCACGGCTCTACAGCCAATCAGGGGCGTCTGTGAGCTCACGCAAGCGGGAGACAAAGTGTTGCTTAAGATGATATAATGTGTGTTCCTTGACTGGTTTTGAATGCGAGTTTCAGCAGACAGCTGCTCTCTACTCGGTCGAGCGATACATATAGTTAAAGATCCCGGTGCTGTCAATGTCCATCACCACCACTCGTACAATGCCTCTCGTCCAATCAGATCGCAGAGTCCGATATTATTGTATAAATGTAATAAATAACTCTTGTATAAATGTCATATCTAGCGCAGAAACACACACCTGGAGCAAACCCTGACAGCTGGACACCTCTTTGCGGACATTCTCCTCAGCCAGGTTTCTCGAGCGCTCCTCCAGACGCAGTCTCTTCTCCAGTGTGAACATATCACAGCGCTGACTCAGAGACAGGCGCAGGAATTCGGCCTGGAACCAAACACACACACACACACTTCACTTTACAGCAGTGAGATGAGCAGCTGGACTGCAGTAATGATTTAATGAAGCTCACCTCGAGGTCTTTCTCATTTTGAGTCAGTCTGAACGGAGGGGAGAAGAAAAAACACACACCGTTTACATTACCATAATAATGTACAGGTGTGTAAAAGTTTATACACCCAGATAACAAAATTCCTATAGTTCTTCTATTCCGACCATAACATTCATCTTGTTTCATGCCCCATCTGTTTTTTTCCTTCCTGTATTTCTTATTATTTTCTTCTCACAATCCATCATTCTTCCTTTTTGGCTCCAGGTTACTCTTCTCTCTTCTCCCATCACTTCCTCATTTTCCACATGCCCTTAACTTTTTACACATCCTGCTTTTCCTCCCCTTCCCTACCGTCCGTCCTTCTCTTACTGTACGTTCTTCTTTTTCCATGCACTTTCTGCATTTCTCACCTTCATCCTTTCTTCCCCACTTTCCCCCACCGTTTCCCATTCTTCCTTCCGCTTTTAGCTCTTACCCAGCACTGTTTACTTCCTTAAGGAAATACAGATCTAGTTGAAACATGAACAAAAAAAAGGCTCATTGTGAGGCTCACCCATCCTCCCTCACTGATTCACCATTTTCAGAAACACCACCTGAGTAAGAGACAGATAGAAAAGAAAACATGGAGAGATGGAGTCTGCATTAGGATTAAACACAATCACACACACACACACACACACACATTGATGGCAATAAATTGTTTGACATCCTGGACCAATCATGTTTAATAGGCAAATTATAAGAGGATGATTTCATGCTACTGTAGCTCCAGGTCCTGTGTGCTAGCTTTAGATAAGTTTAAGATAAAATTAAAATTAAATGAATCGTCAAAGCGCAGGATCAGCTGAGATATAGCGCCCCCTGGAGCAGGAAGCCTTACTCAAGGGTTCAAGAGTGGAAACTTGGCAGTGCTGAGGCTCGAACCCCCGACCTTCCCATCAGAAACCCAGTAACCCACAGCCATAGCTGTTAAAGCCACCACTGCCCAAATAATAAAAACAATATATATTTTTTTTAAATAATTAAGCAAATGTTTTTTTTTTTTTTTTTTATAAATAATTTAATTAAATCACTAGGAGAATAATAATCTGAGATGAACCCGAGTCAGATGCTGAAAGTCCCGGCACCGAATAAAGACTAGCCCTCACGCGATGGTAAGCAAGCCGGCTAGTTACTTTAGCTAATCTTAGCCGCAGGATTACCGTTTTTTTCAGTTTCACTGTCCTCCTGCGATCTCTGCTCTCCGATGGCCTCCATACTGCTGCTAGGCGTCTCCTGAATCAAAACACAGGGTTCTAATCAGACTGAAAGCAAACGGTGATGGTCTTGTGCTTAAAAACACTCATACACAAACACTTAACACCAGCAACCATTCCACCAGTGAAAACCAATAAGGGTAAAACCTGGGTTTATGCATAAATCAAATCGCCTGTTACTGATCGCTTTTGTTTAAAATATTCGTTCAAACAAGACGTTGTTCACAATATGATCTACTATATATAAGTGCTTTGGCATCAACGTTATTTAAAAATACAGCTGGAATAAGAGGAAAAAAAAAGAGAGGATAAAACATTGTAACCAAGAGACAGGAACAAAAATAGAGACTGTGCTAGAGAAGAGACAGCAAAAAAAAAAAAAGGAAAGGAAAGGGTGAGATTCCAGCAACAAAGAGAAATGGCTGGGAAAAATGGATAGGAATGTTGAAAGACAACTATGGAGAGATGGAGAGAGACAACACTGCACGATAGCAGGAGAGTCGGCTATGAAGGACAGTTACTGGGAGAGATGGGTGAGGAGAGATACAGCTATAGACACACTACTGGTAAAGGGTTAAACTGAACACTTAACCCAGAGAGAGAGAGAGAGAGAGAGAGAGAGAGAGAGAGAGAGAGAGAGAGAGCGCAACAGGTAAAGAGAAAGTTGCCTACAAAAAGTGGGAGATGGATATCTAAGGAGAGATACAGTTGTGCTTAAAGACCCAAAGGAGAGAGGACACTGTTAGAGTGAGACTGGTCCTCACAGAGGACACTATGAAAAAGAAAGACGGCAACAAAAAGTGAAAAAGCTGGCGAGAGAGAGAGAGAGAGAGAGAGAGAGAGAGAGAGAGAGAGAGAGAGAGAAAGAGAGAGTGCACAAGACAGCCATAGCGGAACACAGACCGAGCCTGTTGGTGGTGGTGTAGAAATAGCCACAGAGGAAGAGAGACACAGAAGGACGGAGAAAGAAGAGGGGAAAGAGAGCCACAGAGGAAGAGAGAAAAAGAGAAAAACCAAGAGAGCCACAGAGGAAGAGAGACTGAGACCACTTTTGGGGGAGACCGCGTTATACAGAGACATCCACATCATCTACATCATCTACATCAACGCTGAACAAATCACATCTCCATTCCCACTCCTCTTACACCTGCATTACAGACTCTCACCAGTTCTTTCTTTATTCTGTTCCTAAAACTCTGAGGAAGAGCAGACGGCCCGTTTTCCTTCGCTGCACTCGCTCCTGCCGCTCCGCTCTTCACCTTGGAATTAACTAATTAAAAAAATAAATAAATAAACAAATAGATGGAATAAGAAGAAAAATTTAAACAATGTTGTTGAAACCGAGAATTGTCTAAACTCCTCCTACCTGCCGGGGCCCCCTGCTGACTCGCCTCAGACATCGGCTCCTCTTCCTCAGCTACAGGCAACAGACCGCTCCTGAGTGTGTGTGTGTGTGTGTGTGTGTGTGTGTGTGTGTGTGTGTGTGTGTGTGTGTGTGTGTGCGCGCACAGGAGAAACAAATGAAAGCACACACACTTATCAGATCAGGAGCAACACCGATCAAAAGTAATATGAATGCCTGGAATGCAAACCTGAAGCAAGGACTGAACAGAACAAGTTTTTTTTAATTAAGAGAGAAGCGTCTCACCTCTCCGGTACAGTAGGACGCACGTCAGAAATCTGCTCCTGGGTCAGCTTCTGTAAGAAGGAAGTAACACAGGCATGGATGACCTGCTGACACAGCCAGCTTCTCTCTCTCACACACTCACTCACACACACACACACACACGTCTGTCTCAGGCCTGGCACATGGCTTCATTTGCGTCCCATCCCGTACGAGCTGGAAATATACTGATACACTACAATCTTCTGCCTCACACACACACAGAGAGAGAGAGAGAGAGAGAGAGAGAGAGAGAGAGAGAGAGAGAGAGAGAAGCAAACATTTCTTACATAATGTTAATAAGAGCTACTGCTGCTAAGGAAGAGAGTGAGAGAAAGAGAGCTAGATGGAGAGAAAGGTGGGAGGGAGATAGCAGCAGAATGAGTCATAGACTTTAGATAGATAGATCGATAGGATAGATAGATACAGTAGATAGATAGATAATGCACAAAAGTTTAAACAGTTTTGTAATCGGGTGGACAGGCAGGCAGTTGGACAGCCATAGACAGCTAAAGAAGAGAGACAGTTACCAGAATGGGGGAGACAGCTAAGGAAGAGAGAGAGAAAGGTAGCAGAAGGTAGAGGACAGCCAACAAAAATTAAGACGACGAAGGAAAGGAGAGAGACAGCTATTGAAGGGTAAATGGCAGCTGAAGAAAGAAGAGTGAAAGACAGTTTAGGGAAGGAGAGACAACTAGACAGTTAACAGAGAGTAAGTGACAGTTACAGAAAGGAGAGACAGATAGCAGAAGGGAAAACACAGCCAAAGAAAAGAGAGACAGCCAACAGAAGGTAAGAGAGCTATTGAAAAGAGAGAGAGACAAACTAAGAGAGAGACAGTTATAAAAAAAAAGAAAGATATACTAAGGAAAGGAGCGAGACAATTAACAGAATATAAAAGA
The DNA here is from genome assembly GCF_024256425.1 of Clarias gariepinus. Classification (NCBI taxonomy): domain Eukaryota; kingdom Metazoa; phylum Chordata; class Actinopteri; order Siluriformes; family Clariidae; genus Clarias; species Clarias gariepinus. The sequence continues at coordinate 6,474,156 of NC_071111.1, read as the reverse complement.
CAAGATAAGAGGTTAAAGAGAAGATCTAGCAGGCTGTTGGAGACGGATAAGGAAAGAAGATCCAGCCAAGAGAAGGAGACCATTACCAGAAGATTGGACACAGCTGAGGACACGAAAGGAGAGACACCTACAAAAGGTTTAAAGACAGAGAAGAGACAGCTCAGGAAAGGGGAAACAAATAAGAGCGACACGTATAGTGAGAAGGACAGTTAACCAGACGGATAACAGACAGGAAGTGAGACAGATCGCAAACTGGACCTGGGCGGAAACAGCCAGATAGAATCGCTTGTCATCATTTTAAAGACAGAATTTTATAAGTACACCAGGATCCTATTTTTAAAGTAATTTTTTTGGGAAAATCATTTCAATCTAAATACAATCATCACCATCATCAGATACCAGACCTGCCAAGAAAAAACAAAACAAAAACTAATCACTTTTCATATGATTGTGACATTTGTTTGACCAGAAAGACGTTACAAGTGCAGACACCATCATCATTCAGGACCTAGCAGAGGAAACGCAATCTGCATCCACAGTGATCAGTAAACAATCAGCTTTTCTATCAACGCCCACTCTCTCTGTTTTTCTATTCTGCAAGATGATCACATGGAAACGGCAGGACAAAGAAAAAAAACAATAAAAACACCACCAGGCTCCTGACTCAGTGGAAGAACTCACTCCGAGAAGATCATAGTGGAAATTTCTTCAGGTCTCATTTACATAAAAACATCAAAGACGGCTGTGAGTCCGAACATTACCATAGAGAGGTGAGCGTGTCCGGCTCCGGCAATAAAGTGCAGTATACTGTACAGTGCAGAAGAACCCAACCTGCCAAACACGGACTGAGAAACATCACATTTCTGCTGCCGGGATGAACTTCAGTGTCTTCCTGCAACTGTCCTGTTGCTCAAAACCTCTGCCAATGTGTCAATTTTTCGCAACCTGCGATTACTACTGATAATACCATCGGAGAAGTCAAAACCAACACTACCGTGGACTAAAACGGAGACATCCAGAGAGATGGGCCACCAATCAGAGACCATGAGACAGAAACGGAGAAAGACAGCTAGAGTATACAGACGTCCAGACAGGTCACTTGACATATGATAGACTAATATGTAAACAAATAGCGATATAAACAGCCAGACCGAGACAGACAGCAGCCACACGAATAGACAGAGACGTACAGATCAGATCAGTATAGAGACAGACAGGACAAACTACTTAATGCACAACCAGATAAAGGAAGTTAGCTGGCTCTAGACAGACAGACCGAGGCAGCTCCATCCAGCACGCTGCTTATGATTCCAGAGACAATTAATTCATTTTTAAAAAATTAATGACGTCAAAAAAAAATGTATGACGTTCCTAAACTGTACAATCATGTTACTCTGTCATGGAGTCAACAGCACCCCTAACAAACATAGAAATACAGACTGTTTCATGAAATTCTTAAAGCAAAAAATAATTGCACCCTTCATTCTAAAGTCCACTAGATGTAATGCAGTGTACTCCATCACTCTACATTACCTTACATTACACAGACCTCGGAGACGTGAGCTCATCCAACCTGTAAAGGATCAGCAAGGCTAAAAACCTGTAGGAACTAAGAACTGTAAGACATCAGAGCTCTCTTAGAACCACCCAAGCAAATCATTTGGTTAAGGCCCGGAAGTTTAAAGCTGCAAGAATTGAAAAAAAAAAAAAAGGATGAGAGAAAAAAGAGGAAGTAGAGAAAGTGCTTTAAAAAAAAAAAAAAAAAAAAGGAAGATTTTTTTTTTTTATAAGGTCTCTGCAGTTTACGAGACTTTTTTACAACTAACCTGCAAACTGCTCATGCTATCCGGGATGTCCTGTTCTCCTTCAGGTCCTGGTTCTTCCTCTGGAGAGCTGAACCAGGACAAACAGAATGAAATGAAGAAATTAGAGGTGGAGGAAAGACATCCGAAACGAATGAAGTGCTCCTGTCTGTGTTCTTAGAATGAGCCAGGGCTTTACCAACTACTGTTCGTCATGTGTGTGTGTGTGCGCGTGTGTGTGTGTGTGTGGCCTGACACACAGGTGTGTGGTAGCCATGCAAAGCGAGGGTTTAGCCACCAAAATAGCAAACACTGACAGGAAAGGGGGAAGAGAAAGAGAGAGAGAGAGAAAAAAGTATTTGACTAGCAAATGAGTGCTCAGGGTGTGGAACAAGTCACTCTACTGGCATCCCGACTGAAACACACAGACTGGGTCAGGTTTATTAGGTTATAACGATGCTCACAGTGCTACTGTAAATTGAACCGAGAAAAATAAAGCGCTCACCTGTCAGTAAAAAAGAAAGGTCCTCCAGGGACATCGGCCGGGGGACGAACCACGTCACAGGTGGGCGGAGCAGACGGTTCAGACAGACTCGGACTCGCTTCATCTGGAGAGTGAATGAACGTGTACATCTTATTTTATTATGTGCGCATGAGAGCGGCTCCATGTGTCTGCACAGCACATGACCATAGCTTTATCAACATTTATTTATAACCAGAGTGTGACCCGACCAAAGCCCTGACCACAGAGGAAGCACAAACCTTACCACAACAGAAAGAGAGAGAGAGAGAGATGGGGGTGTAAGGATGGGCAAACGGAAACGGGTAGATAGATACTGTATATAGGTAGACAGACAGAGACAGATATTGTAGATAGGAAGACAAACACTCTACATAGACAGACAGACAGATAAATAGATAGAGATATTGTAGATGGACAGAGGTGATGAATACATGTCAGACAGATACACACTTACATAGATAGTGTGTGTATAGGCAGAGAGAGAGAGAGAGAGAGAATATATATCCAGGTACACACTATACAGACACAAAGACATTGTATACAGATAGACAGACAGGTGGAGACAGACAGGTGGAGACAGACAGGTGGAGACAGACAGGTGGAGACAGACAGGTGGAGACAGACAGGTGGAGACAGACAGGTGGAGACAGACAGGTACTTATTGTGATGGAATGACAAAAAGGCAGATGCTGTAGATAGATCAATAGTCAATAGACGGACATTTTATATACAGTAGATACACACTTAAGATTACAGTAAATAGACAGACAGACAAATACTCTACATAGACAGACAAATAAACAGACATAGTTAATGAATGTAGCCAGATACTGTATATGGATGGACAGACTGGTAGCGAATGTGGAGGGACGATACAGTAGGTAGACAGACATATTGTATATGGACAGACAGACAGACAGACAGGTATTCAATCATACAGTGTGGGCCTAAAGTTTTAATGACATTCAAATTTTTTTCTAATAATAACAATTCAAATAATAAGAAGAATGTTATTCTCTGCAGTAGAATTCCTTTAAAACAATGACTGTTTAGTATGAAGTCCTTAATTCTTCAGAACCTCCTGAATCCAGCTGGGCATGGAGTCAAAACGATGACAATTTTCCTATGGAAATTCGCCATTCACTTGAGAATTCCTGCATTTCAGCCAGTTTTGTGCAGAAATGGTCACACCGGCGAAGAAAGCAAAAATCCCGCCACATACAGTATTTGTTTCATCCATTAACTAAACCAGCTGATTCTTTAGCTATACATGTGGCATATGTAGTACTAATACTTTTGGCCACCACTGTAGATGGATATTGTATCTAAATAGCTAGATAGACAATATATAGAGATAAGCAGACAGACAGAACTCCAGCGTCACATTTACAAACAATTTCTGTAAAGTCTCAAAGTTTCAAAATTACCTGCTGAACTTCCCCACAACGTCAACATTCGCCAAACCTAATCACTCAATCATTTAAAGACTAATTTTAAACCCAATTGCCTATAATCAGTCCTAGATCTTTCTTCAACATCCTAACATTGAGTAGTGCACATCCATAACACGTTTGTTTTACAGTGGGGCAAAAAAGGATTTAGTCAGCCACCAATTGTGCAAGTTCCCCCACTTGAAAAGATGAGAGAGACCTGTAATTTTCATCATAGGTACATATACCTCAACTATAAGAGACAAAATAAGAAAAAAAAATGCAGAAAATCACACTGTAGGATTTTTAAAGAATTTATTTGCAAATTATGGTGGAAAATAAGAGGCTCCTCTGTCCTCTACTCATTACCTGTATTAATGGCATCTGTTATCAGTATAAAAGACACCCGTCCACAACCTCAAACAGTCACGCTCCAAACTCCACTATGGCCAAGACCAAAGAGCTGTCAAAGGACACCAGAAACAAAGTTGCAGACTGAATCTGCAATAGGTAAGCAGCTTGGTGTGAAGAAATCAACTGTGCGAGCAATTATTAGAAAATAGAAGACATACAAGACCACTGATAATCTCCCTCGATCTGGGGCTCCATGCAAAATCTCACCCCGTGGGGTCAAAAAGATCACAAAAACTGTGAGCAAAATCCCAGAACCACACGGGGGGACCTAGTGAATGACCTGCAGAGAGCTGGGACCAAAGTAACAAAGGCTACCATTAGTAACACACTGCGCCGCCAGGGACTCAAATCCTGCACTAGAGGTGTCCAGTCCTGCTTAAGCCAGTACATGTCCAGGCCCGTCTGAAGTTTTCTAGAGAGCATTTGGATGATCCAGAAGAGGATTGGGAGAATGTCATATGGTCAGATGAAACCAAAATAGAACTTTGTGTTTGGAGGAGAAAGAATGCCGAGTTGCATCCAAAGAAAACCATACCTACTGTGAAGCATGGGGGTGGAAACATCATGCTTTGGGGCTGTTTTTCTGCAAAGGGACGAGGACTGATCCGTGTAAAGGAAAGAATGAATGGGGCCATGTATCGTGAGATTTTGAGTGAAAACCTTCTTCCATCAGTGAGAGCATTGAAGATGAAACATGGTTGGGATCCCAAACACATCACCGGGGCAACAAAGGAGTGGCTTCATAAGAATCATTTCAAGGTCCTGGAGTGGCCTAGCCAGTCTCCAGATCTCAACCCCATAGAAAATCTTTGGAGGAAGTTGAAAGTCCGTGTTGCCCAGCGACAGCCCCAAAACATCACTGCTCTAGAGGAGATCTGCATGGAGGAATGGGCCGAAAATACCAGCAACAGTGTGTAAATACCTTGTGAAGACTTACAGAACACGTTTGACCCCCGTCATTGCTAACAAAGGGTATATAACAAAGTATCGAGATGAAATTTTGTTATTGACCAAACTCCACTATGTCCACGTATACCTTAACTCCACACATAGTTGAGGTATACGTACCTATGATAAAAATTTCAGGCCTCTCTCATCTTTTTAATGATTATTTCCTCCATTTTCCAAATCAGCTCACAAAATAAAAACGTTCTCTTCAACACAACTGCAGTGACTAAGTGATATTAATGTATTCTAGAGAGAGAGAGAGACCGAGATCTCACCAGCACACTGAGGGTGGGAGTGTGAAAGAGAAGCAGTGCTGCACACAGCCTGCTCGTGGGTGTCGTCAGGCCCGGTGCATGCTGGGAATCTGGCTTCCTCCTCCTGCAGGGGTCAGAGAAAAAACAAGTGAGACAGCGTTTATTTTTGTGCTTTTATTATCATCATCTGCTTCGGCTAGTCGATAGTTTATGCTCAGTGTCACATCTCTGATATCAGTGGTTCCTAAAGATATTTTCTGCCTTTTATACAACAGATGCACTTTAACAAATACATCCGGAGGAATTATTTAAGAAACAAACATGAGTGTGATTTATATGCGTCCACATACTTTTGGTTACATACACTGTACCTTGATATAGTAGGCTTTGCAGGTTTTTTTTTTTTTTTTTTTTTTTGTACAGAACTTTACAAAATAAGGTACCTGCTGAGGTTCATCCTGGTGCTTGAGTTGTTTCTCATCGAACACAGTTTCTAAAATGCAAAAGATAAAAGCAGTCATGGAGACATTATAACTTGTTAGAACTGCGTATGTGCACAAGAGACATTTTCTACTGCGATAAAATAGGTTTAGCCCATAAAGAGGGTTTTGACGGAACCAGAAACACCATACAAGGATAAAATCTAAAACCAGAAAGCTGGTCAGGTTAAGCCGTCTGCCCTTTGAATTCTGGGATATTAAAGGATTAAAGGCTCAAAAAGTGCTTGACTACTGAGTAGTGGAGTAGTGTATGATTATTAATGCAAATTCAGAATAATCTGCATGTGGTGCTCATTTCGTCATGAGTAACTGTGAAAGAAGAAGGAGGTCTGTAGAGGTAAAGGTTTCTAGTGATGGATATGAAATCCACCAAATGTACATTATGACCACAGACGGGTGTGATATATTACTTTTAGCCATTTGTTAATGCCTTTATCCAGAGCGACTTACATGTACGCAGTTAAGGGTTAAGGGCCTTGCTCAAGGGCCCAAAAGGGACAACTTGGTGGTCGAGGTTTTTGAACTTGGGACCTTCCAAACCATAGTCCAATGCCTTAACCACTGAGCTACCCCTGACCACTGTATATATTAGGCAACAAGTGACCATTTTGTCCCTGAAGTTGATGTATTGATGACGGGAAAGAATGAAAGTTTGGTCAACTTTGTCCAGTGTACCTTGACCCAGTCATCAAGCCATTACACTTTGCCAAGTTCCAAAGTGTGATGGCTAGACGACCGGGTCAAGGCAACTCTAAAACCACAGTTCTTCCGGAATGATCCCGGTCTACAGTGGGCAGGACCTAAGAAAAGTAGCCTAAGAAAAAAAAAAACTGGAGAACCAGTGAAAGGGTTAAAAGCACCCATCGATTGCTAAAAAAATAATTTATGGTTTTGATAGAACAGAGTAAGAACAAAGGGCATTGCAGTTTGTTGCGTATGAAACTGCATCGTGCCGCAATAACATTAACACCACCAACTTGGGGATTGGGTTTCAATTGTGCAAATGGGACTCTCTGGATCATCTGAGGGGCGTGGCTCTATAGGTCCTCTGGGGACACTGGGACATTGGCAGCTGTGGGCTGCGAGGTGGGGTCTCTGTGGATCAAACTTGTTGGTCTGGCGCATCGGGATCTGGAAACTTTGGAGACTGGGCTGGCACCCTTTGCCCACACTGCCCTTGGATGCGGTAGGCTGTGGTGTGCTGGTGTACAAGCAGTGACTTGTTTTGGTGATTTTTGTTCTGCATTGGGGTTTATGTTGGATCAGGTAGGATGGATTGGCCTTAGGTCCCTATGAGCATGGATGATCCTTCATAAACCAACGACCTATTTACTAGTGTACACTTTGTGATCAATGTTTGGTTCCTTCATTTTAAAGGTGAATAAAACAATACAGAGAAACCAGGATGCATGAACCCCCTGAAATCCATAGACAGGATGTCTGTGCAGTCTATAACCGTTGTCATTGGAGACTCCTTGCAAAAAAAAAAAAAAGTTTTTTGAAGTGCACATCATACTTAGTAACTGTTACTATAGAACCAATAACACATTAGAATACAAGTGCAGAAAAAGCTTTAGCACTGCTGTTATAGAAACAACACATTCTGAGCTAGAATTCAGCAGATAGATCGGAGACATTCTTCTCACCGGACGTTCCAGTTCCAGTGTCCACCACACTCTCATACTCATGGGACACGGTGGTGCTTCGGAGATCCTCAGCCTCGACCCCAGAATCATGTGTTGTCCCGGGTCGTGGATTCAGTTCCCGCATCTCGTCTTCTCCTTGACATGTCTCCTGTACGCTCTGGAGCTTTCTCGGGTCTTCCTGCGACTCCTCTTCATCAGCAACACCAGCAGCAGGATCGGGTTGTTCCTGATCGATTTCCGGTGTGTGCACCCCAAAATCGACCGTTTCCTCCTCAGAAGGAGAGTCGAGTAAGGGATACACCCTGTCCCACTCTGGGGATGAGGTCTCCTCATCGTCCACACTCTGCACATACAAAGACAAAAAGTTTTTTCTTTTTGTTTAGTCTTTTCTTTTGATCACGTCAGCCCTAACAAGGGAGTTCTATTGTAACTAAAGTTAGCGTTTCCATAGTAACAGAACATTCATACATGCTTGTACAACACATTCAAAGAAAATGATAATAGTCTTAGAGGTTACGTTTCATGCCATCTTCAGGACAGAGGATCTTTGTTCTTACTAACTTCAAAGAGGGGGAAAAGAGCATCACATTATTTTTTTTAAGTTAATGAAAAAAATATATACAAAAAATATTAAGAAATATATATACAAAGCAGCTTATAATTTCTTTTGGTTGTGTAAAGCCAATGACAATAGTTATAAAAGGGATACACAAATAAAATGTAATTGAACTGAATTAATCAGCGGAGAAAGAATAAAGACTGCTTATAGCTGCTAAAACATAAGTGAACTTGTTTCTAGGTCATTTCACAAGGTTTAATGTAACTATTATTAAATGTCCAGTCATTTCAACTTGTTTATTTATTAAATAATCCCTTGACATTTACATTAAAACCTCTGTTAACTGCACGTCTCATCAGTGATTTCCGCTCAAGGCTCCTGTCTCCCCAGTCACTGCTGTGCAGATGTGAACGTGTAACTGCAGTGTGAGGGGAAAGAATGGACGACCCGCTTGTAATTTGCATAAAAGAAAAGCAGTGTTTAGTGATTTGTACATTTTTTTTGTGGTCCGAGCGTGTACCTGGTGCCAAAACACCTCACAGAAGAGCATAAACGGTAGCGTTTGGATATCTGCAAAGGAAATCTGGAGCGATATTTTAAAGAAGGTGAAAGTCTGAGAGTAAACGTCAGAGTACGGAACGGAAACATCCTCAATCACGGCCCGAGAAAAAGTTCAAAATTTAAAACCATCAATGTTAACAGTTTTCTGGGAAGTATTGGGACATTATTAGGAAAAAGTTTCAACAATCAACAGTGCTCGTTACAGAGAGACATAGAGTTACAGTGAGACAGTCTTTGTAGAAGACTTAGTGAGGCTTAGAGACACTTATTAAAGAACTAAAGACTAAACTTCTGATTAAAAACAGAGGATTGATATCCGAGGGAGTATTTATGCCCACACCGCCCACAATCTGCCCAAAAAAAAAAGTAGTTTTAAGGTGTTAAATCGTCCTCCTATAGTCCTGATCTCGCTCCGTCAGACTTTCACCTGTTTGGTCCCCAGAAAGCAGCCCTACGAGGACAAAGATTCACTTCTGACGAAGAAGAGAATCTTTGGGATTCAGGATGTGTGGTTATGAAAACAAAATGTCAGCTTAGGAGTGGAAAGACTAGTTGAGCTTCATTCCAAAACCAGGTTGATTATTTTCCTGTAACAGCACAACAATCAGAAGGATCCTGCTTTAGGTGTTCAGGGTGTGTAGTGTACCTCTGGCATGTTGGTCTGACTGCTGGCGTCTCTGCGGTCCTGCCGAGTCTTCAGCTGATCCAGCTCATCACATAACAGCAGTTTGTGATTTTCGTGTTCTTGCAACCTGCACAAAAAGAGACCGACAGTTTTTTTTTAGAATTGACATCACACTTTCTCCTATTTCATTTAATAATCTATTCTATGTATTTTCGTTTTTTATACGATGTTCTTTGCAACATACAGCTGTTGACGATGCACAGTAACTACTTCCTACATTTCCCACAATGCCATGCAGCTACCTGCTGATATTTGGTAGAGATCTAGCTCTTTTATCTTTTTACCTAAACAGGTCTTTATGCTCTGCTCACAAAAAAAATCAATTGATCGTTGACCATATAGTTCTCTAATAAAGTCGAATCAGTGTCATACCTTAGAGATTGCATTGCATCCTGGGACTTGATTTGAAACAGTTATTTTATTTGCATTTAGGAGCTAAAAGGAACCTCTGATCCTCATCACTTGTGCGGGAGTTTTTTCCCCCTTTCTCCTTTATTAAACACCATTCTGTGTTAGATGTAGGAGCCGCCTAACACACAAGCGCCAGAATCATTAAACACACATCATACAGTCAGTATAAACATTTTTCATGTGCTTCAGGGTGGAGAGCAGTAACAGTCTGCTCCTGGCTTTATTTCCTCGCCCCGTGCTTCAACTGTAAACACGCCGTGTGTCAGATCAACGCCCGTGAACTCTGGCTGACTGAACCAGAACCTGCCTGGGGGAAGAAGGTCAACTAGAACAATGTGTGTCTTAATGAGGAAGTGGAGCTGGGAGCTCTCGTATAAAAAGATATTCGTTGTTAACGATGCAAGTCTCTGATAGAGCAGGTTTAAGCGAGTTACACGTCTCAAGGTTCCTTATGAAACATCATCTTCACATCACACACGGATATAAACTTCAGACCGCAACACGAGTCTCGTAAAACTCACCATCCTAGGATTTTACTAGGAATAAAATTTTTTTTAAAAAGTCAAAATTCCAGAGCACATCCTGATGCATCATGGACCACCATGACCGTTACGTAACGTTTCTGAGATTGCCCCTCACCTGACGGACAGGTGCAGGATCTCGGTGCGTGCCCGCCGCATGTTGCTCGCCATCTTCAGCAGCTCCTTCTCCAGCGAGTCCGTGTACTGCTTCAGCTGCTCGAGGCCGTGAGTCCAGTCCTTCCGCCGCTGCTCCAGCTGAAGCCGCAGGCCCTGTGACCCCCGGTGACCCCGACTTCCATTAACACAAACTCAACATCAACACATAAAAAAAGGCACTGCTGAGACGTGAGATTACTGCAGCTTCAGTGACTCAGAATAAAGTGAAGGAGATGGAGCTGTATGAGTAAGAGCAGTGTGTGTGTGTGTGAGAGAGAGAGAGAGAGAGAGAGAGAGAGAGAGAGAGAGAGAGTGTGTGTGTGTGTGTGTGTGTGTGTGTGTGTGTGTGTGTGTGTGTGTGTGTGTGTACGCGTAGGCAGGCTGTGATTTGTGATGTGGAGCTGAGGTACAGTGTTACAAGTTGGGAAGTTCACATTCGACAAATCCTTGCTGCACAAGCTACATACTCGAGTCCGTGCTATTCCTGAAGATAAAAATGTGCAGGAAATAAATACGGATACATTTTATCATCTCCAGTTAAACTATTACTAATTAATTAATGAGAGCTCCACATACAGTGGATCAAAATGCTGTACAACGAAAGTCACAAAAGTTTTATGAATTATGATGATGATGATGATTATTATTAATATTATTATTATAAAAATTACACATTATAAATAAATTATTTTTTTTAGAAATAATTATTATATTTTTGCAATGTAAATGTAACCAGATACATTAGGTGAAAAAATGAAAATAAATTAGATAAATTAAATATTGAGAAAGGGAAAATAAAAATAGAAATACTTGAAACAAAAAGACTTTAAAAAATAATAATCAATTCACAACAACAACAATAAAAATGGTTCTTACCTTTTATAATAATTAGTTTTAAAATACTTGAATTATTGTACAAAAATGTAATATAATTAAAAAATTATGAATTACAATTTTGCTGCCATAATAATTAGACTTTTTCCAATTAAATAACTGTACTTCTATTTTACTTTTTTTTTATACAAAACTAATACAATATTATACCTTTATTTTAATTTTAGATAAGGAGAGAGAGATAGATCGATATATTTAATTCATTTCTTTTTTTTTTTTTAATCACCTAACTAGCTGTATTATTATTATTATTACTATTATTATTACTATAATTAGTTACTGGTATTATTAATATTAAATATCTAAAGTGTCCTGGTCCATATTACTCTACAATTATTCAAAATATTTTACTTTTATTTGTTCAACCCCTCAGCATTTAACTAGCTTTTGTTATTTATCTCCACGCAACAGCTAAATTACTTTTGCATAATACAACTTTTACATGTTAATATAAATGAGACCATAAAATAATTTAGACACAGTTTGTTGATACGGTAAAGGTTTATGCGTAAAATGTTTAAGTCAAATTAGAACTTTTGACCGTTTTCGTGTTTTTTCACCAGAAATCACCACAAGTCCCGGTTTGACTTAAACGCCTCGTATGATACAGCACATTATGGTCATTTAAAAGTGGATATCACAGTGAAAATTATTTCAGTAAAAATATTAATAATGTGGATGCTGATGAACACTTGTTTGAGTCTGTACAGTGTTTACATGTCGGCTCTCCGCTCCGCACCTCTGACTCGGGGGAATTTGACCGTAAGCTGTGTGGGCGACTCCGGCCCGGATTGTTAACTAGGAAAGAAATGTGCATGTCGTTCTGCTCCATCTCTCTCGCTCTCTCACACACACACACACACACACAAGCTGGGCAGGCAGAGTTATATAATGAGATCAGAGAGAAAAGTGGTGAATGATGATCTTATATAATCTTTAAAAAGTCTCATCATTGTTCACTTCCTTTAACCTCCATCAGCACCTTTTTAAAATAAATTCCAGTTATATACAACAGCATGGTTAACGTGAGTGTGAGTGTGAGTGTGTGTGTGTGAGATCGTTTCTATAGCAACAGCTCATTCACAGAGACTTCCACAGCAGGTGCTTTAGATGCTTAAAACAAATTAAAATTCCACCACTTTTATTAAAAAGCAGTGAAACACGGTGGTGGAGGTTCTGGTGGCTTCCTTATGCAAAGTAATGAAAATGTAATATGAAATACTATAGTGGGTTAAAAGTGACTGTCAGAAATGCCCCATATTTTTCGATATTAGGTCTCTAATCGTTAAACAGTTGGGTTTGAAAAATTTAATTTTACATTTTCATCCACAGACTTCACAAAAACAGCTGGGAAAAACCGTTTGTGAGATCACTAATAGGTTTTCTGAAAAGCGGCTTTGAAGCTCAGCTGTGGGATCTCTGATTGGTGCCATCTTGGCAGGAGCTGTCTCCACCTAAACCCAGGATGATTCATACAGAGCATGGCTGTTGGATGGAACACACCTACTTACCCCAGTTACCACAAGCTAGCTAGCTTAGCTTAAGCTTACTTAAAATGCTAAGGTGGCTAATGTTGTATGCTAACATTACTTTGCATTTTCTTGAACTCAATCACCCGTAACCTACAAATTGAACTCCTACTCTTCTCTGAATAAATTTAACTACTACAAAGATTCCAGTTAGCCGGGTCGCTAAAGTAACGGCTAGCAGAAACCAGACGTTCAAATCAAACACCTCTAATTATGTATCATTTTATGGCTTAATGTAATCTTTAACAGACGAGTTACATAAAACTTCACCCCTGTATGGTGGTCATGGACGGTAAATATGGCTATCTGTTAAAAATCTGTTAGTTTTTTCTTAGCAGGCTGTAAATGTATTTATTCCTGTTGTAAAGTTGGATATGTTAGCCTGCAGCCCTATGGGGACTGACTCAGTGAAAAACATGACTGTTTTATTCCGTGAATCAAACCCAGTCCTGCCGATGTTTCACGAAGCCCCATCCCACAATCTCCCCTTGCTGCAGTGTGTTTAAAATGACTGACCAGAGGCACGTCCAAATCAACACGTCTTCCTGTTCTCCAGCTGCATACCTGTTTTTTTCATCATGTCTTACATACTTTAAGATATTTGTACAAGTGATAAAAAGCTTGTAATTAACTAGCCTTTCGTTTATTCACCTGGACTTCGGGGTCGGTGTTGGTGTCCTGTGCTCCCTGACTCCTCATAAAGCCTGGAAGTGCTGCGAGAATCTCCAGCGTGTCCTCTTCAACTTCTTGTCTCTGAAGTCACAGCGCACAACAATACATACAAACACACTTAATAATATGCACTAAAGGCCCGTTTCTTTATCATGAATATTTTCTGCGTTACTATTAATATGAAGCAGGCTAGTGTCACTGTCGCCCTTCCCCCCTGTGCCCGGTGGGGGTCTGGATTAGGCTAATTGGCACTCCCATATTGTCCGTCTGGGCTCCATGCGCCCCCCCCACCCCGTCTATAGTATAGACGATGAGATGAGACTATTAATGCTACACAGATAAGAGATAGAAAAGGGGTCATTAAAGTCAGGAGTAAAGCATGGCAGTAGTAACACTGTGTTAAACATGACTGCCTCGGTCTACAGATCTGATTTCTGCCTGTGGAAAAACTTCACCATGATAGACACTTTTCCTGATCTTCGTGTCATTCAACATTGTTTTTTATTGCGTAATAAATGTACTGTAGTATGACGTGTGAAAACATCTCGACTTGTCTTTACCAGTTTGTTTATTAGGATTTTAAACTCCACGGACATCTGCTCAGGTGTAGGACCCTGCAGGAGGAGGAGAACCTCACGGTCCAGAGTCTCGTCCAGAGGTGACGCCAAGCAGATGGAGGATAAATGCTCCGTCCCCTGTGCACCCAAGGTGTAATAATAATAATAATTAAAAAAAAGGTATGCAAACTACTCATTAAGATCACATAGTAAATGCTTGAAAAACAATCAAGGCCTATTTATTCTTCTAAAATTTGCTTTGCCATAAAAGGAGGATGAGTAATAAGGGATCCTGCATGCCTGTACACGGTATTCTGATTTTAATAGCTGGTTTAGTTGTGATGTTTTAGGCCTGGATGGAGATGAAGTGTGTGTGGGAGTCAAGTGTGTAAATCCAATTAAATTTGGCAACAAGCGGTCTGTCTCACTCACACACACACACACACACACACACACACACACCTCAGGTGGATTCTGTTGTGCCAGGGCCAGCTCCGTCTCCAGAGACCCTGAGGTCGTCTGATTCAGTCTGTACGCCACTGAGAGAGACAGACCAGGGCTAGAAGGAGGGAGGGAGAGAAAGGAGGAAGTGGTGTGTAAAAACAAGTCATTTGCTTTAAGCCTGCTTTGAATTGTAACCTTTTGGACTAAAAAAGGTGCTCATGTATTCAAAAGCAAATAGATCAATATATAAATGTGCATTTATGGATGCTGTGTCATAGTTTATTCCTTTTTTTTTTTTTAACGGAAAACATGCGGTTCTTTAAAGGGGACCTATCATACAAAGGTATAATACTTTTTATTTTTCTGTTAACACACATTAACCCTCTGATTCTGTACTGGGGAACACAGGATCCTGGGAACATCGGACACTGGGAACAAACAACACTGGAAACATCGAACAATGAAAAAAATACATAGGCCCCTGGGAACATGAGTCTCTAGAACTGGGGAACACATGATCCTGGGAACACTGGACCCTGAGAACACAGGACAATGAGAACATACTGTACATAGGCCCCTGGGAACATGGGTCTCCAGAAATGGAACACAAAATCCTGGAAGCATGGGTGTCTAGAACTGGGGAACATA
The DNA here is from genome assembly GCF_024256425.1 of Clarias gariepinus. Taxonomy (NCBI): domain Eukaryota; kingdom Metazoa; phylum Chordata; class Actinopteri; order Siluriformes; family Clariidae; genus Clarias; species Clarias gariepinus. The sequence continues at coordinate 6,459,002 of NC_071111.1, read as the reverse complement.
AGGCGCTGGGGATGTAGGGATGAACAATCTCTAGCATGGCCAATTATTTTTATATCAGCTTTTTGTATTTGTTTTAAAGACATGTTCTAACAAAGGACACATCAAAAAGTGTGCGTTTTTATATTCTCTCACATGGCCACATCAGGCTGCAGCAGCTGCATCTGACTCTCCAGCTTGATCTTCTCCGCTCTCAGCAACTGTTAAAATGAGCCCACATTTCAATGACAGCAAACAAGACAGAATGAGCATCATGAGAGGGTGTGTGTAGGTGTGTGTGTGTACACTTTACTTCTGTCACTGATGAGTACTCCAGAACTGCAGCCTTCAGCTCCTCAATCTGCCTGGTTTTCTTGGGGGAGAAAGGTTAAGACAATGAGAAGATGATATCAGAAATAGCAGAAATCTCATCACCTGCACACAGTGAGACGACATTTCAACTGTCCATACTGCTGAACCCTTTCATTTCATTTAACTCAGTTCATTAGGAACACCTGCAAACCTAAGAGGTCGAGGTATTATGCAAGGACAGAATGCATTTAACCATGCATATACACCCATCAAAAACAAAATCACATCCAGTCGTGTGGAGAGAAGCACGCTGTTATTAAGACAGTCTAGGACAACGATCAGTAGCTCAAATAACCACTCTTTACAAGCATGGTGCGCGGAAAAGCATCTCAACAGCTGGAACCCACATCAGGTTTTACTCATAAGGCTACAGTGGGTACAAACTTTCGCAAGCTGGGCGGTGAAAGCTCTAGTAACCCTGTGCATATATTAGCTTAATAAGAAAAAAAAAAAAAAACCCACAAAAACCTTTTTGAGGCATAGATTTAGCCCCATTAAAATACAGTATACACACACTATCCAGGCTAGTGGCCTCTAGTGGTCAACAGTGGAACTGCAAACATTCGAGTTCTACTATTATTTTTTACTAGTTTCATACAAATGCTTTATGTGAACAAAATCATGTTTCTCTGAACCAGAACACGAGTTAACACAAACTGAAGTTCAATCTCATCTTATTAGCAGCAGACTGACCTCCTGAATTGACGCGTCCTTGTCAGTCATGGCAGCGTCAAAGGAATGAGTCTGGGCCTGGAGCGGGAACGGTTTATCATCTTATTTAAAACGAACAAAATGAATAGAAGACAACAAAGTGTAATAATCTGTGAAAGAAAAGCCACCTGCAGGTCAGCGTTAAGCTCATAAAGTGTCTTCATCTTCTTCTGAAGATCATCCATCTCCGCAGTCATCTTCATGTTCTTATTATTGAAGAGAGACACAATTGAATCCTTGTGTTTTTCATATAAACTATACAAGAATGTATTTATCTTTCCTCTAATGAAAAGTCACTTATTTATAACTTTTATACACCAAAAAATATTATTGAAATCATTAACAATTACAATTTAAATATGACAAATCTAAAAATTATATTTAAACATAAAAAATATAAAACATTAAAATAAAAATTTATATATTAATTACTGAAAATACAAAATATGCTTTTTTAAAATTGTGTTTAAATTCAAATTTTAAGCAAATGTAAATGCCATGTCAACTGCAAGAGTATTGACACCCTTTTTTATAATTTTAACTATATTAAATAATAAAGGAATTTTAATATTCACATAAAAGCGTTTATTACAGTAGTTGTATGTTTAATAATTGTATGTTGCGATTCATAAATAAACAATAGTTATTGTTACTTTAACACATTTCACATAAATGTACACAATATTTTTTTAATATAATTTCTAATTTAATGTATAATATATAATTTTAATTATATAAGAAATGCATACAATATCATTAAGAGCCAGACCAGAGCTTAAGAACCGTTTTTTTTTTTTTTTTCACATATTACAATTAACCTTATGGTGGAAGTGAATAATAAGTTTTTACGTACATTTTAATTTGTTAAAAATCTCCAGCTACTGATTAATCAATATATTTCTAAAACACTGATGAAGGCGGAGCCTCTACCTCATCCTGCAGAGAGGAGATCTTCGATATCAGAGACAGGTTCTCTCGCTCCTGCGGATGAACACAAACAAACAGAGATCAGGTAATGGAAAAAGGTTTTTCATTAAACTTACGCTTTCTATAACAAAATATTTCATATATTTCAGCAGCATCACTATGTGGTGTTTTATTCCCCTTATACCTTTTATACAATGACTTCAAGTTTTCCATTCTGCTAATCATGCATTTATTCATTTAGTCATATAAATGTTATGTAATGTCTGTGGACCGAGCTAGTTTCTCTCTTTATTTTTCCTTATTAAAGACCTTGTTTTTTTGTGATCATGTTGGAAAACAAAGCTACATCTTCCCACAAAATGCTGCCACCGGAAACTCCTTCCATTCATATTTAATTTATTTACATTTTTACATTTTATTATTCATCAAAAAAAGCTTAATTTTTTTTTTTTAATATCTGCTTTATAAAGTATCACATTGCCATATTAGAATCAGTGCCTTAACATAAATTTATAATAAGCGGCTGCCGTAAAAATTACCAATCAACACCTTCTGACCAATCAGGATCGACTGAGAATAGCACTGGGGTATAGACCAATTACTGTCATGGGAAGTAAAGATGTTTCGCAGTAAATTATCCACTGTATATATGAGGTAGTGCTCCAGGTGGTATGTGATTATTATTATTATTATTATTATTATTAATAATAATCATAAAAATAATTATAATAATACATGAATGCAGTACGATTCTCACCATCTGTTTGCTCTGAGCTGAGACTCGGGCTCGATTCTCTTCAGAAGAGCTTAAAGTCAGCTTCATCTCCTCCACCTCCTCTTTCAGCATGCGCTCCTTCTGTAGCAACTGCTGCCCCCTGCAGGTAAACAAAACATCAACACATAGATCAGTCACAACAGATACAGGTTATAAAGGAAGACCAGAGTGAACAGATGAAGGTGGGAAAAGAAATATAATTAATGAATAATTAAATAAATAAATGAAAAAGTGGAACATTTTAGCCTGATTCTTCAGCTCTTCGTTTTCCTCCAGGAGTTTCTGGTTGGTCTCCTCCATCGCCTCGGTGGCCTGCTTCAGTTTCCGGACCTCCTCCTGAAGTTTCTGGTTGTTGAACTGCAAGTCGGCCACACAAAACACCAAATCCGACGTCTCACTGTAAACAAAGGACAAGATGTGAGAACAAGTGGGAAAAACATCTTAATTTTAAATGATTAATAGGTACATTTTCAGCTTTTCCTCAATTAAATCGAACAATTTAATGCACATTTTAGCAGTTTTATTGATTCTAACAGAACTAATATACAGTACTTTTTATTGACACATTAACACACATCACACAAACACAGACATACAGCTCAGCTCTCGAAGGTTCTCCTCCGAAAGCCTCCAGGCTGCCCGAGGTCATATTCAGCAGAAATGATTTCCTGGCTACAAAGGGAAAGAGAGAACAGATGAAATAAAGACAGTAGAAAAAAATTAAATGGTTAGGAAAATAAATATTTTATATAACACATATATACATAAACACACACATACATACATACACTGTATATCTTCAACTAGACACACTAGGATCAGAGTTACCTGAAAAATGATCTGCCAATTTGACCGATTCCTGAGTTACATCTTTATCATCCTTCCTGAAAGGAAGAAAAAAAAATGTAAAATGCATTAAATAATACAAATAAAAATACTAATCTGTATTATATTATCTCAAAATAACAACAGCAGCGGAAGACTCTGTCGCCACGTCAGGATTTGTACATACACCTGATTACGGCAGTCCTCGATCCACTCCTTCATTATGGCGTGGTAGGTGTCCAGGTCGATGGAGATGTCCTTGCGTTCAGGGTCCAGCATGTTACACAGCTCCTCCAGGCCGCTGTCCTCAGAGCTGCGACTCGTCGTGTGTCTCAGGTAGTCCACAATATGAGACACATACACTTTACCTACCAACAAACAGCAAAAAATAAAATAAATAAAAATGTGATGGAGCTCAGGACGAGGTAAATCTGAGATAAATGGAATAGCTCGAGCCTGAACATGCTAACTTACTGCACTGTAGGCAAACCGCAGTAAAAACATGGACCAGTTAGCATGATTAAAGAATTATTTCCATAAAATTCAAGCTAGCATGTATATGTCTCTTTCTTTATCTTTACCTTGAGGACAACTGCCTAAAAATACAGTACACGACAGTTTAACATGCTAGTGTGAGCCAGTTAGCAAAAACAAAATTTGTAAAAAAAAAAAAAGAAAGAAAGAAAGAAGTGGCTACAATTTTATATTTATTTTATTTACTTGACTTAATTTGCTGTTTTTACTTAACTTGCTAAATTTTGTTACCTAATATACTTCCTTTAGATAACATTATAAAACCTGTTTCTTTCTTTATTTTCTGTATATTCTTTGCTAAAAATGTTTTTGCAGCAGTACATTTTCATAATTTTTGTTTTTTTATTTCAATAATTTTTTAATCTACTTCGACTGACTTTAATCTCTTCTTAAAGTGCTTAAATTGAACTTAATTGCTTTACCTCATTTAGTAACTTACCTTACTCAACATATTGACCTTTACTTACATTTCTTTGTGTATTTATAACTTACTTTCTTTACTTACCTAATAATAAAAATTATTGGAATTGTTTTTAATTTAGGAAAATATTGGATTACCAGATATGGACTATTGTTAGGGTTGCAAGTATAATATATATTTTTATTAGAGAGAGCCTAGCTAATTCGTTTTACTTAAATAAATTTGCTTTGTTACTTAGATACTTGCAGTTCTTGTCCAAGGACAAGGATTTAATTACTTATTAATTAAAAGGAAAAACAGCACCCTGTAGGAAATCCTGTGCATGTTTAAATCTAGAGCTGAATGTACAGTACAAGTGCTAACGTTGTATAACAAGTGCCAAGTAGAATCATTCCCCCCCCCCCCACTTTAAATATTTCACCTAAACCTTCAGTCTATACCGCTTTTCTAAACTGAAAATTGAATTTTTAACACACTTACAAAGAATCCAATTTTTTCCACAGTTTTATTTCAACATTTGAGTTCATGCACTTTTTAAGTCAATCGGTTTTATAACATTAATTTGGTTAAAAATGAACAAATCTAAAATAATTTTAGCAGTTATGTACCAATCTGGTAAGAGTTGAACACTGGTCTTCATGTTTGAAGTGATGCTACAGTAGCTTCTAAGCTAAAAATGATACTAGGAAATCAGTTTACAATCTGCATTTAAACTCCAAAATGAAATAATTTGTACAGCTTTTCCCTAAAATACACGCGTCATGATCTGTTCATGTGAGCAGGTAATGCGATTTATTACATCGGGATGTACAGTAAGTACAAGCCTCTTTTAAATGTGCTTCACATCGAGCACTAAGAAAAAAGCTGCTAGCATAAAAATAAAGTCCAGTATGTCTGTTTTTTGGCACTCATACCCACTATAAAATGCTCTTGGCTTTTAATAAATGGAAAAGAAAAAAATAAAGATTAAAAATTGGGGATGGGACGCACCAGAGTCAAGACGATAAGACATTTTTACAATAGCAAAGTGCTGATTCGATTTGTATTGCAATGGTTAGTATCGTGATTTTATAAACATCCAAATTTAATATTTACTTATTAATTTTTGATTTTGTTACAATTCTATTCAGGCTTTAAATAAATAAATGTAAATTATTCGCTGCAGTCACATAGTATTCTGGGCTGCCTGGAAATGTATGAATAGTTTAGAGAGCACCACCTGTATGATTATAGAAGAACTGCAACATTTTGCAATCATATGTAAATTCAATAACAATAAAAAATATGTTGGAGTAAGTGTGGCAATGCGGGAATCACCACACAAAACTATCACTAAACATAACTGAATCAATTTTCCCTTAATCTCTATTGAAAATATACTGTCACTTGTATTATCACTAGTAAATTAAGCATTCTAACGACTCGCATATGACAGACATGCTAAAGTGTGTGCGTGTGTGTGTGTATATATACACACACGTGTGTAGTACCTCTGCACTGGGTATCACAGGCCTGAAAAATGGTGTCAAGCAAATCCTCTTCACAGATCAGACTGACCTCAGCCAAGCTCTCTTTCTTGGATTCAGATGGCAATGAAGCACCTAAAGGACACAAACACCACTACATGCTCACTCACGTCATCTCAGTCACAAACCACTTAGAGGAATACTCCAGAGTTTACAACTTATCTACCATTAACTACAACGACAGTAGTGCAGTTACTACAGATAATGCTGCGATTAATATTTATGCAATAATATGGCGACCCCACATCTGGAGCAGGCTAATGACTAACATCATAGTTTAAACATCTGTCCATGCAGTTTCGATATCTGCCCTTAGAGTTCATTCGAATGATTAGATTCAGACAAAAAGCGTTGCTGTCCGCCCTCCCCCTAAATAAAAGATAACTTGTGGAAATTTAAGCACATAGTAATCACATATACAGTCACCGGCCACTTCATTAGATACACCTGTACAACTGTTTAAGACCAGTATGTAATCAGCCAATCACATGGCAGCAACTCGGTGCAGTTAGCATGTAGATCTGGTCAAGATAATCTGCTGAAGTTGCACGTTGTTTGAATGTGCCATGGTCGATGGTGCCAGACGGGGTGGTCTGGATATTTCCAAAACCGCTCATTTCCTGAGATTTTCATGCACAAACATTTATATACAGAATGGTTTATACAAAATGGTCTGAAAAAAAATTTCTTTCAAGCAAGGGGAATTTTTTTTTGTTGTGAAAATGCCAGAGGTCAGAGGACACGGCCAGACCGACAGAAAGGCAACAGTAACTCATAACATTACGATCGAGGTATGCTGAAGAGCATCTCTGAACACACAACACATCAAACCTTGAAGCAGATAGGCTACAGCAGCAGAAGACCACATTGGGTGCCACTCATCAGGAACCTGAGGCTACAATCATCAGAAAAATAGAAGATTGAAAAATTTATTAATTTGTGCTGGGACATGCAGACGGTAGGGTCAGAATTTGGGGTCATAAATAACATGATAAATAACACTGGTCTATCCTGTCTTGTATCTGCGATTCAGGCTGGTGGTGGTGTAACGGTGTGGAGGAGACTCTCTTAGCACTTAGACCCCTTAGTACCAATTGAGCATGGTTTAAAATGCCAAAGCTACCGGAGTATATTGTTTCTGACCGTGTTCATCCCGTTATTACGACCTGATCACACACCATGTCACTAAGCTAAAATCATCTCAAGCTGGCTTTCTTAAACGTGACAGTGAGGTCACTGCACTCACACGGCCTCCACCCCGGGGAGAATTTCTAAAATATTTGGAGTATTCCTTTAAGAGCAATTCATTCCTAAGCAAGAGTAGTGATTTTTGGGACATATACCGTCTCCCATCGAGAGTCTTTTAACCACCAGGGCTGGATAAGGCAGGTCGCAGTCCAACACTGTGGAGGCATCTGATGAGCAGAAGTTGAGGTTGTAGGAAAGCAGGCCATGTGCTGATGCTTTGCTCCTCTCCTTGTCGCTCGGGGTAAAGCTGAAGCGAGAGTCAGCATTCTGGAGAGCTGGTGTGAAGCTAAAGCGAGCGTCACCGTTTTGGAGAGCTGGTGTGAAGCTGAAGCGAGCGTCACCGTTCTGGAAAGCAGGTGTGGAGCAGCTAAGCTGCCAGGCTCGGCTGGGCATGGGTGCCACGTTCCCCTTGTCCGACAGCGTGCCCAAAGTGCCGGTGATGGTGTAAGTGGCATTAACGGGGCTGAGGGGCGTCACGGGAGTCCTTCCCAAATCACGGCATGCACCAGGAGTGAGCACGAGCGGCGAGCCATTCTGCTCGGCCTCACCCTTGCGCTTCTTCAGGATGGTGTCGAGGTTGCGTCGCAGGCCCGTGTGCGGGCTGTCGTAGCTGCTCGACTGCAGTTTGGGGATCTGGAAAGGAGAGTTAGGCTCACGGTCACGTCGCTGGATCGTCTGTAGCTTGCGGCAGATGCTGTCGACGGGGTTGTGGCGCTTCGGGGTCACGCCAAACTCCATGACTGAGGGAAGCCTTGATCTGAAGCAAACAAAATGCAATACGTAAACTTGGGCATGACTTTATAATAGTATACAAATCTGATATGAACCACATTAAAGTTCCAAAAGGGTTCTATATCCTAAACCATATCTGGTATCTGATTATTTAAATCTCAGGAAAATGGCGTCACCTTTTTTTATAGGACAGTTTGTGTTTGTTTGTGTCTGATTAGGGCAAGTTTTATCATTTGGTGCTTAAATGAATGGCACCTCGCAAGTCAACATAAAATTATAACTGCAAAGCACCTGCACCATTGCGATCTGTGTGCACCAGAAAGACAGCGAGCACATGCATTTAAAGGGAAAATATCTAAAGGACAAAAGTGAGAGTTTGAGACTAACGAAACAGATCACAGTAAAAGACACTGATGTCAAAAGGGACATTGCACTGTTAAACTGAAACTGAAGCCCAAACCCCCCCCCCACCCCCCTTTCAGAGGAAAAATGTTAACTGAGACATGAAGGTTTTAATCTAAATGACATTATATAATATGACTAATAACCTTAGGAGAACAGGATGGCCCTTGGCACAACTAGTCCTAATAAAAGGCTTGCATGCAAAAACAAAGCAATTAAAAGCAACAATAATCAAAGTGAATTGACCAGAATCAATTATTCTTTCTACAGCTACAACAATGCCACTGGGTCAGGGTTAAATTACTTTTTTTAGTGAGACAGATGAGACATGACTTTTAAAATAAAAAAAGAAAAGAAAGATCCTAGAAATATAAAAAGGGAAACCTCAGATTATAGGTTAAGGCCACTATAAATAAGCTGTTCACAATTAAAGAGATACAAAAGCAATCTGTCAGCACTAAACTTAAAATAACTAAACACACTTTACTAAAATATCTTTGACTTTGCACCATACTTGCCTTGTTAATACACTTTATTCTTTTTTTTTTTTAATAAAATTTCAGACCAGATTTATTTTGATGTCTAATTTTAAACCAGGCATCTATTCACAGCAGCTTTAAATTTACAAAACACACACACACTACTCATGTAGTCCAAGCGGCTCACGTGCGCTTTAAAAGAATGCGCGCGCTTGAACGCGTCCACTTAATAGGCCCTGATGCACGTGCCCGCGCCGAGGAATGATTCGAAAGAGTCGGTTCTTTATAAAATGAATCGATTAGGGTGTCGACTCAGGTGTTCGAACGCACATGAATCACTTCTGTTTGTTTGTTTGTTTTGTTGGTTGCAGTTACCTTAAGGTTTAAAAAAGCTTATTCTTATTTTTATTTATTAATTTATAAGTTTGTTTATTCATTTTAATTAAAGATTGGATTTATTTAAAAAAAAATAGTTTAATAGTTAGGCATTCAAGACATTTTGGTCCAGTGTAGTGACACTACTGTATTTATTTAATCATAAATATTTTCTTTATTATTTAGAACTTTTGAAAATACAGTATGATATTTATAATTTGTCCGTACAAATGTATATATATATATATATCTCATAAATAATGAAATTTAGAATGCAAATGTTTTATTCTGGCGGTATGTTAGCTTTGAGGCTAAAAATAATTTTAAAATATATAATTTTATCCAGTTTTATCACAGGGATTCATGTGTGCGCACACTGCTGCATGTTTGTCAGAGGTAGGAGGATATGTTCGTCTGCCAAATGCTGCAAATGGAAGAACTGCCCTCAAAATCTCTGCATGCCACTCATTAGTGGGTGTTTCCACAGTTGCCATGCTTGTACTAAATGGAAATGATGTTTAATCTCACTGTTTATGATTGAGTTCCCTTCTGAGTCTGGTTCCTCTCAATGTCTCCTCAAGAAGTTTTACCTCGCCACCCTCGCCTCTTGCTTGCTCATTAGTTAGTTAGTTAGTTAGTTAGTTAGTCAGTTAGTTCCTTAGAAAAATACTCCTAGATTAGTTACCTTCCTTAGACTATCACTCCAAATTTTGTTTATTCAAAAGCTTCTGTCCGTGTCCTCCCATGAGTTGTTTTGGCACCACAAAAAAACTAATTGTTTATGAATTTGGGTCTTAAAAATCTCCTGAAATGTTCACATCTAGAACTTCTTTAATAGTAATAACTTACTTTTACATTTTATGAATCAACAAAAAGTAGAGCTTAATGCATTTTTATAAAAAAAAAATACATTAAATAACTGGTGTTACTTTCCTTTCTGGTAACGCTGACGGTAAGACCAATGACAATTTAGAGAAAAATTATTCATTGTATTTACAAAATGTCTTCCATGTACTGTATAGTATACTGTAAGACGTTTAATAATGTCAAAATCAGTTAATTATTAGGTGAAATCAGGTTTTATGTCCAAATTTTTGACAGTTATCATTATAAACTGAGTAACTCCAAATACTTGCCTTTTTAAATATGCTTTTCACCAATGACTTCAATGCTTTTTATAAAATTGCTAAATTAATGATGACATTTCTAAACAAATGAAAAGAGACATCTGACATAGCTTTGTCCAGTGCTTTTCATCTAGTGACCTCTGACGCACGCAGAATTTCATAATGTCAAATGTATTTCAAAATGTACCTTATTTGTGTAACAGTAACGCCAATGACATAGTTTGGGGTGACTGATGTTGATTTCATATCATTAATTATAAGCAATTATTGTTTCATGATTTACATTTTTACTAGAGTTATTTAAGTGCACAATTGACTTATTCTGTCCTGTTGTTTTAAGTATTTTGTGTGCACATGTTTCTAGTTCTGAAGAAAAAGCTAGAAATCACATGGCTCCATGAAATTTAAAAAGTGATCAGTTTTTAGATAAAAGTTGCTAAATGTGACACAAGTCGGATTTAATTAATGAAAAAAAAAAACATCTTTAGATGAAAAATATACAGTTCCACTTGTCCAAGTATACTTGGCCACACAGTGACAAGACCTTTCTCTGGCCTTTTAAAATAAATAAATAAATCGAACAATCAATCAATCGAACAATCAATCAATCAATCAATCAATTAAACATTGAAGTAAGAAAATGTGTTCCATGATTATAAAGATATACAAGTTAATGTGTGTGTTATGTTAATTTAAATTATTCGGGCATCAACAAAACTAATTGACAGCACTCTCCACAATTTTTGTAGAGTGACCCAGACATATAAACTGTACTGTAAGTATATGTAATACGATGCTCAGTGATAATATTGCAATGCATTATAAGCATATCACATGCCCTGCTCAGGAGTTGTGTGAGTGCATGGAGTGTAGTGTGCAGGAATGATGCAATGGAAGTGTGTAATTGTTTGCACATGAACGAGAGGAGGGAGGGGGGACAAATGGAGCCTACTAAAAAAAAAAAAGAAAAAAAAAGGAGGGAGCAAGAGAAATCCGATTAATAAATCCGAATAAAAGGAGATACATGAGGAGCTCTGGGTTCTGATTGCATGCACGGCTTAGCTCGTGTGTGTGTGTGTGTGTGCTGTGGATGACATAAAGCCGAGAGGGAGCACTGTGTGTGTGTGTGTGTGAGTACAGTAGTGTGCTGTAGTCGGCTCGAGTCTCCGGTTATTGCGCAGCTCCGCACCATCATGGCGAGCGTCTCGGCGTGCGCGCGACCTCCTCAGGTAACGCAATTCCCTTTGATCTTTATCTTCATCATCACCATCACACGCACGCGCGCGCGCGATACATTGTAACCCCAAAACACTCGGTCGTGTGTGTGTGTGTGTGTACCGAATAGCGGATTAGTCAGATCTCAGCGTTATCCCAGCGTCACACGCAGCCCTGTGTGTGTGTGTGTGTGTCGGTGCTTTGATCTGGATTAATGCTCGTTTGATTGCGTTTTAGGAAACACATCCAGGTTCTGTTTGATGCCCGTGTGTGTCTGTGTGTGTGTGTGTGTGACAGCAGATTTTTTCCACGCTCCCTACAGAAGTCACCCCGCTGGAGGAGATGGAGCCATAGATAGCGTGTTAAAAATAGACACGTTCGACACGTGGACTAACACCACACTCACACACTCACACACTGCTGACCCAAGGCGTTTACTGTACATGAAAAAAAATGCATGCATTTTGGCATTATATGATGAATATTATGAATATTTTATATATAATGTATTTTTTCTAATACATGACATTTATTTTTTACTTTTTTTGTGTATATATATATATATATATATATAAATATAAAATATGTACTGTACAGTGGTATAGTGGATAGCAATGTGGCCTCACACCTCCAGGGTCGAGGGTTCGATTCCCGCCTCTGGGTCTGTGTGCATGGAGTTTGCATGTTCTTTCTCCCTGTGCTTGATGGTTTCCTCCAGTTACTCTGGTTTCCTCCCCCAGTCAAAAGATTACACTAGATTAGAAATACAACTAGACAGATTCTTTGTTTCCATTTAGTGTGTGTGTGTGTGTGTGTGTGCCCTGCAATGGATTGCCATCCTATCCAGGGTATACCTTGCCTCGTGCTGATGAATAAATGTAGTGTGTGTGTGTATCTGGGGTGAGAAAACTCAGGTCTGTGTGCATGGAGCTTGCATGTTCTCCCTGTGCTTGTTGGGTTTCCTTCAGGCACTTTGGTTTTAGTCAAAAGACTAAAACAGGTTAGACTAGCCTTGACAAAAGACTAGACAGATTAGGTTAATTGGCATGCCCAAATTGCCCTTGTGTGTGTGTGTGTGTGTGTGTGTGTGTGTGTGCCGTGTGATGGATTGGCACCCCCTCCTCGTGTCCTACGTCTCCTGGGATAGGATTCAGACCACTTGCAACCCTGAATACAGGATAAAGTAGTAGAGATACGTATATAAAGTGAAAGTTCTTTAGTTCTCTTTTTTTTATACTACTATATCAGTGTCATTAATTTGCTTGGAAAGTGCTCTGAGGCTGTATACACAAACAAACCAAACCATGTATATATATATACACACATTCTCACATACACACACATACACCTATTAGAGACACTAGAAATAGTGCTGATTCATGCAGTCCAGAATGGTTAAAGAAAAAAATGAGTTTTTAGATGAGACAATTGCGAGACTGGGTCGAACTCACACTCCAGCCCTGCCAAGCTGCCACCGTTGGGGCAAATGTAATGTAATGTAATTTAATGTAAGTCCATACTGGGTTCTACTCGTTTCAACCTTTCATGTATAAAATGTATTACATTTAAAAAATATATATTTTTATATATGATTCATAAATCTTGATTGTTAATTATAAACCAGCATTCAAGGGAAAAAAGTAAAGTATAATATGTGCAAATACATATTAAACCAATTTAAATGCTAAAAAAAATTCTTTTTCAATGAACTGTATATGATTAGTGAGAATTAAGTACTTTCCTAAACCCAGGACAGTATTATTGTGAGAATTATATTATTATTATAATTATCCTATATATTATAAAAATCCTGGGAGTATACGTAATAACGACTATGCAATTCCACAGTATACGCATGGTAACATTATAATGAACATGAAGTACTATATTCGCAGTTTAGTAGTATTATACTGAGTATGCAGTACTTCAGTACAGCCATGGCAAAACTATAGTGACGAGGATGTAATATAATGTATAGGAAAGCAATGGTAGTATTGTACTGAGGAGGAAGTAACATCGCAAATTATCTTAGTGACTATGAAGGACTATAGCAACAGCATGGTGTTATTATTATTATTATTAATAATATTTATAATATTTATTATTATTATTATTATTATTATAGTATTATTTTTACTATATAGTACTATTTTTACTAATAACATAATAATATTGTATAATCATGATATAGTTGTAATTATGCTGTGGAAGTTACAGTAACTTTAATAAAATGATTTCGAATTAATGGCCTCAGCAGAATGTTGCAAAAACAACTTCAGAACAACACAATATCAGCCTATTATAGCGTATACGTTTATTGATATAGTGAATGATGGCTAGTATTTTTTGACTTGGAGGAGTTATTTTGTCATGCTTGTTGTTTCACAGTTCAATACATGTGCATTTACTAACCACAGCACCAGTATCCCTAGTGACCCGGTGGCTAGAGTTCAGCGCTTTCATCACCATGGTTCAAGTCCCAGTCAGGGATCCAGCTGGGCTGGCAAAAAAACAAACAGAACAAAAAATGAGAATCAGCAGTATGATCATTTCAAAGATGTATTTCAATTAAGAAATAGAAATAAATATAATGAAGTTATATTTGCAATATGGTGTTGGGCTCATTCGTTTAACCTGTTTCCAATGTCACAGATGTGATGTTCGTCAAAAATAATTTTTTTATTAAGTAGACCAGATTCCAATGTGTGTAACGTTGTCAAACCAACATTGTCAGAACATTTTGATAACTGAAATGTCCTGATGGGATTATCAGGTGAGTATGAGGTACTGTATACTAAAGTCTCAGCACCATCATAGTCTGCCTGAAGTCCAAGTACAAAACTATTACCCTCATACAGGGCACTACATGGGTTCGATTCTCACCTCTGGGTCTGTGTGTGTGGAGTTAGCTTGTTTTCTTCCTGCTTGGTGTGCTGCTTCATCTGGGTTGTCCGGTTTTCTTCCTGCAGTCCAAAAACATCCAGCATGGGCTAATTGGTGTTTCCAAATTGCCCGTAGTGTGTGAATGTTGACCAGAGGTCTTACCCCGGTCGTAAAAATAGGAACAAATACATGGTCACCATTGGCCTCCGTGGTCCCTAGTTGGACTAGAAAGGTTCCTAAGATAAGATAAGATAAGATAAGATAAGATAAGATAAACCTTTATTAGTCCCACAAGTGGGAAATTTGTTTTGCCACGGCAGCAAGTGGACAGTACAAAGTTAAAAATTAAGAAACAACAGAATCAAGTAAAATAAGATAAAAATAGGGGAAATCAAATAAAATAACAAATACTAATACTAAAACTAATACTAGATGGATGGATAAGAGGCACTATACTGTAGTAAAGCATGGCAGTGTTTATTCTTCTATAAATTAGCATATAATTCAAAGTCAGTATTGGACTGTAATTCTGACTCTTTATCACTCTACAGTATGTTGTGATTTCCGCATGGACCTTGTGTACACGTTTCCAGTATCAGCTGTACATTATCCCTTACAATATCCACAAACCTAGAGTTCTTTATTAATTCATAAAGGAGCGTGTGAGAGGTAAGAGGCCCTAATCCGGCCGTTTGTGTGGAACAATTTAAGAACTTCACGGCGCATTTCACATGGCGCTCTCTGAAAACCTGAGAAACGCATTCCTATAATCAGACCTCATGTTATATGTATAAGGAGACTGTCTAAGACCATCCATAACTAAATATTGTGTTTCAACTTCTTGGGCGTTTTATTCCCAAAAGTAGTTTCTATGTGGAAATGATCCGCGTTACTCTTAGCCAAGATAAATACTGCTCAAATATTAGGCGTTACAAATCATGATATCAGTCACTCCTTAAATAAAGTTCACTTGCTTTAGTTAACTCTCAAATCACTTCATCTAAAGATCAAGTACAAATCCACTGAGGTTAGTCTTTAGCAGCTACATTTTATTCATATCGGTTTTGAGTTTGTCTTAAACTTAAGGTACATTAAAAATACCTGACGACACTGCTACAATACTGCCAGGCTCTTTTCACTATAGTATTGCACGCTACTTGGCTTCACCATGGTCACTCATAGTTACTAGACATACAGTATGTGTCTATAGCTCTATATATACTCTAGTTCTACCACTGTTTTGCTATAGTATGGCAAACTCGATAAAACGATAAAACCGCCACTATAAGACTCTATTATACTTCACGTGTGTGTGTCTACTTTGCTTCATGGTCTGCTGTAGTACCGCTATGGCTTTACTGTGATATATACATATGGTCAAGCTAATAAAGCCAACATGGTTTTACTGTAGTACTCCATGCCTGCTGCAGTATAATAATAATACTACTATAAATCCTCACATTCATTATCTTACTACCAATCTTTGTGCTATAGTACTTTACTTGACTTTAGTTGTTGTATGTTAAGTCCGATCATTGGAATCTTTTTTTTTACTTAGCTTCAGTTCACTAGCGTGACCCTAAGAAACAGTACTGCTGAAGGGCATAGGCTAATTGACCTTAAATGAACAAAACAAAAACAACTGGAGGAAACCCACAAACTGGAGAACATGCATACTCCATGGACACAGAGGTTGGGGTGGGAATCGAACCCGGACCCTAGCGGTGCAAGTGCTAACCGCTACACCACCATTACCTGCCATCACTATATCACTTACGTTGTGATATAATATATACAAAACATACACTATCTACAATATATGCTTCATATTGTCTATGACACTACTATGGCTTATCCCTATACCACATGCGACCTGTAATATCATAGTTTAGCCTTGCTAATATACTGATACAACTTAGCAAGACTTATACAAGAGAGATATTAGATACCAGATTTATGATGATAAATAAACTCTCTTCATGGTGACTTTAATACAGTTCGACCATGGTTTCACTATATACAGTTCTTTTCGCAGAAGTCTTAACTTCTATTTTTTTTTTTCATATTTTGCTTCCAAAGCACACAGAGGCGGGAATCGAACCCGGACCCAAGGCAACAGTGCTAACCACTAAGCCACCATTACCATGCCTCCTTTGATTTAATCTACATCATTTCATTAAACTGAATTGAATATGAAGTAATGGGGTGGTCACTACTTTGGCACAGTACTGTATAATATAAAATCAGTACAGTATCCCACAGTAACTATATGACACTATCTATACTGACTATGATACTAACACTCTGGTTACACTAGATTAAATTTGTGCAATGCCACAGTTTTATTGTAGAGCTAATGGTAACTGCAATATTAGCATATGGTTACTATGGTACCAGCACCGGCCCCTCCCCAAATATAATCTTGTAATGATGAATTAAAATGACTAACTGCTACGAAACAGGATGAAGTGGCTGACTTTCTCGATTTAATGTAATAGGCATTGAACCCTCCCCCCAGCCCTCCCCCATGTGAGAATTGATTATGTCCTCAAACAAACTCTGCACTCGTAGAGATCTTAGCTACCTCAATGTTGAACCCATAATCTGTACCATTGATTTGTTGTATTCATTTATGGTATGTGTTTATTTCGCTGATTTAACTGCAGTACCATGTGCTATACCGCATTACAGTAGAACTTCATAGAAGCTGTAGCACCAGAGTATGAACGAATGCTTTAATGACGTCAGCGTTTTGTCGTTTCAGGTCCAAGACGAAACCCCCTTGTGTAATGAAGCGGCTAGCTTTAAGGTAAGGTCTCTAATCGAATCCATGTGTGAGCTAACAGTTTCGGAGATCCCCCCAACATTGTGTGGACTGTGTAGGACATTCCTTCTGTTCCTGTACACTGATGAATGGAATCATAAGCTGAAACAGTTTGCATGATTCAGCACTGCTGAAGTCCAGTGCTGGCATTTTCATGTTTCTGGTGCTAACCTTCCACATTTCTTCACCGTCTGCTTTCGGTTTGGTGGGGCCGTGAGCTCGTCATCGTGGCATTTCCAGCACAGCCATATTGTCAGGGGGCCTCTCAAAGCTTCTTGAAGGGGCTGGAAATTTGGCTTCTATAGCTGGAATGTATGAATGGTAACACCCCCACACGTTTTTTTTTTTCCTTTCTGGTAATATACGGATTGTGGGGAGCCTCATGCTCCCTGGATAAAAGTGCTGTCTTGAGTGAATTCACTTTCTCAGATCTCCAAAAGCTGTGTCAGTCAAGCTTCTCCCTGCTCTTTCTTGCAGTGCCTCTCAGACTCGGTTAGATGATTACAAGGCAGGATGTTGAAACACTAACAACTCCATGACCTCAGTTTGCACAAGCTGCTTGTGGATGTGGACGGCCGCCACATGTGTTTCTGCTTTTATAAATGCGTGATGCATTGATTGTGGATTTTAAACATTGCATAAACAGATCTACAATGAGAAGTATTCATAGACTTTTGTTTTAGATATATAGATATCATGAATAACATATATACCTATTGACCTTCTTAGGTCTATAGATATATAGATATCTATATATATATATATATATATATATAGAATATTTGATATATATACTGTATACGTGGCGCGGTCAACCAGCTTTATATGATAACGGCACGTTTAACGCGGATCATAAGAGGACTGAGGAAACATCACCAGGTGTGCTGAACGACTGGTTTCAATAGAAAAAGCTTCTAGATGTAAGTTTGGATAAAACCAGCTACCTTCAAGGGAAAGAACTGCCACACCCCCATATTACTATACATGGTATGCTAGTATACGCTAATGTTGTAATGTTTTATAAAACTGCAAATTAATCAGGTTGTCATTCATTTCTTTGTTCAAACATTGCACATTTATAATTCATGTTAATCTAAATATTTAAAAATTGTGATTAATCGTAATTAATTACAGACTATGACTGAAAATTATAATCTAGTTAATCACAATCAGTTGACAGCACTAATATTCATGATGACTTATGATTTCTGGCGTTTTTGTGGCATCAGCTACTTTAAAATAATTTCGAATCATTTTCAGGTTGTCATTATACTTTCTGAAATAAAACACCTTCAGCTATTAAGGTAAACGTGGTAAATATTTAACCTTTAAAGCTGATTTAATGGTTTAGGTTGACTTTCCCTCAGGCCACTGAATCTTTGAGGAAATTCTACGTAATCCTTGACATGTGAAAAAAAAAAAAGTTAAAACTCGTCCATAACTAAAATTTCAGTTAGCAGACAAGGCTGTCCGTGTTTTTTTCCTAATACAAGTCTACCTGTATGCTGACTTTTTTGCTCCACTAGTGAGCCAAAAAAATAAAAATTAAGAGCCATGAGACACTGGATCCAGTGTATTTAGAGTGAGACAGCTGAAAAGCAACAACCTTAGAGACAAAGAGTTTAGAGGTTAAGAGTAGCAATTAAAGATTTATTTAGATGTGTGTTCCAAAGAGAGACACTACGCTTAGTGTTAGAAATGTAACTGAAGAATGACCATTAGCCCAGTTTCAGCTTTCGGTCTGACCTATGGCAGATATTCAGTATTAACTCAGTGAACAGGTGAAGAATACTAAATTGCATACCTGTTTGTTTCAATGGGAGGAAAACTTTTCAAGTGGATAAAACAGGGAGCTTTTTTTGTTATGCATGTGCACATGTTCTTTGTTCCAGTGCCCAAAGAAATCAAGCACACATGATGGGTTTCAGTCTGATTGTATGAGAGGAATCTCACGAGTCATGATAATAGACGGTAACAGCACTGGCAGGTTTAACTACACAGTCACAACCAGTCACAGGAACACTTTCAGCAAGATAACGTTATGTCATCTTAAACAACACACTGTCTTCTTGATAATTGCTTAAAGTCGTTTAGGATCACATGTGAACCATCTGTGATCTTTTATTTACAGCTACCGGATCCCAAAACTCCCTCTAACCCCTGATCAAGGGATCGCTGTAGAAGTTAAAGACCTTACAACAGAAGTCCATGACTGCTGGGGAAACTGGAATAGCAGTAAAAGAGTTTAAACTCAATTTTTTGCTAAAAAATTCTCCACGTTAATTCATGGCAACTTCTATTTTGTCCATCTGACAGTTTTGCTTTACTGATCATCTGACAGAAAAAAAAAAATATGATTTTCTCTTTACAGTTTCCTATGAAATGCAGCCATTTAATGTCACATTTTCCCCAAGACATTTAAACATTAAAAAAAAAAAAAAAAATCTAATCTAATCCTAGTGCACTAGCATTCCAGTTAACACTATTTGGGATTCAAACCCCATTAATTACCTAATATAAAGTAAATCTCGTAAGTTCCTCAGGACTGTCCACCACTTCCACGGTTTATTCTCCTCACCTTTTGGCTACACAGTACCTAAAGGAATTTTAAGCTACTTTCACCCCTGTTAATTACCCTAACTGGTCGCTTACTGTTGGTCGCCAGCTCCGCCAGTAGCGGTTGGTTAGTTCTACCAGTTAGTTCTGGAGTGGGAGATGAATTGTTGTGGTGTTGCGCTAAATATCAGCGCGGCTGTGTTATCTACCGTACTTGTTCTGCATCCTCGCACATCACTGCCATGCTGATATTCAGTACAACAGCATAACCTTGAGTGTGATATTATGTATTAATTATCCAGGAGAGTAAATTATGTTTATTGGAAACTGTAAGGAGAAAATCATATCTTTTCTTTCTATCAGATGATCAGTAAAGCAAAACTGTCAGATGAACAAAATAGAAGTTGCCGTTAATTAACGTGGAAAATTTTTTAGCAAAAAATTGAGTTTAAACTCTTTTACTGCTATTCCAGTTTCCCTAGCAGTCATGGACTTCTGTTGTAAGGTCTTTAACTACTACAGCGACACTGAAACTGATAGATTTGGAGGCT
Organism: Clarias gariepinus; assembly: GCF_024256425.1. NCBI lineage: Eukaryota > Metazoa > Chordata > Actinopteri > Siluriformes > Clariidae > Clarias > Clarias gariepinus. The sequence continues at coordinate 6,438,543 of NC_071111.1, read as the reverse complement.
GATTGTACTTTAAAGTTATTGTGTTGCTCATAATGTATCATGATTTTCAACAAACTTGGTAATTAAAAATGGTTTTGTTGACAACAAAATGATTTTTTTTCTTGTTCCAATTTGCTCCCAGTGGCTTGCTAAACCACACAATCATGGATTTGCCATATTTTTTTTATATTAAAATCAAACTGACATGGTATATACAACTGCAGGGAGATTTATACATTGGGGCCAAACTGGAGGAGGAGTATTTATTGCAATTTATTTATGTGCCTTTAATCCCCCTTGCGAGTCAAACAAACCATGCATCAAAAAATAAATAAATCAGGTTTTAGTAGTTCTTCAATAAAAAGTGTCTTTCTGAAGACTGACGAAGTGGATTTATCTCATTTTGCAGTGAACCCCCTCATGCACAATGTGTTCTCTGATGTGATGATGTGTATTAATATCGGTTGCTGAGCCTGAGATGTTATATTGGATATTGTCATTTTACTGCCGCATAATATCTATCAGAGTTGAAGACAAATAAAAGAACAAATATCCTAAGAAAAACCATCTGATGATCTGTGGGACCTAAAGCTTAAAAAAAAAAATTACAATGTGTTTATGGAGGACTTATTATGTTTTTTTGTAGCTTATAATGTTTAAAAAAAAAAGAGAACTATTACTACGTCATATCGTTGTTCACTTGTACTTATGCAATCTACTGTAGCTTGTCACTGAAAGACCAATTTCTTAGCACTTTGTTGACAGAATATTATATTTCTGAAATATTTTATTTATTATGTTCCAGTAAAGAGTGATAAGCACGAGATTTGTGTGTCCACATAAATACTTTTCGTTAATTCCTTTCCATACAGGCAGCAGACACCGTGGTCCAGCTGTGTGAGAGCCGTAAACCTAAACCCGAGTCAGAGAACTTGGCCTTCGGCACCGTGTTCACGGACCACATGCTGCTCATCGAGTGGAGCTGTAAAGGGGGCTGGGAAAAACCTCGGATTCAGCCATTTGGAAACCTGAGCCTTCATCCTGCCTGCTCGGCCTTGCATTATGCAGTGCAGGTGTGTGATTCAACTCCAACTAAACACACACACACACACAGTTAATATAATGCAGTCCCTATTCAACGTATTGGAACAGCGAGGTCGGTTCTGTTGTTTCACCCGGACACTGAAAACATTTGGGTTTGAGATCAACTATGAGATGATAGCTTTCGTTTCCTCATTGTCACATCTAGCTAATAACAACGCATCCAATTTCTAGGTGAGCAAAAGTATCGGAACAGAGATCGATAAGGAAAAGGAAAGTAATTAAAAACTCGCGTATCCCTTGCTTGTAATAACTGAATCACATCAGCAAACCGATTACCGATCATTTTTCCTTTCTGATGCTTTTCCAGGTTGTACCACACCCTCTTTCAGTTTATTTATTTTATTTGATCATTATCTTTTTTAGGGTTCGTCTTTTCCTCATGACACGAAATGCTACTTAGTTGGGTTAAAGTCTTTTTTTGATGTTCTTTTTTTTTTCATATCATTTGCAAGCCTGACGACTTTATAAAGGTGACTTTCATGTACTCTGTCCCCCACACTGTCCATGTCCTTGAGTCTGGTGTTTGTCTACACACATGGTGACGTGAGTGTTCTGTTTTATTTGTAGCTGTTTGAGGGCATGAAGGCGTACCGGGGGCAGGATGACCGAGTTCGTCTCTTCAGGCCCTCGCTGAACATGGCGCGCATGTTAAAGTCTGCACATAGAGCCTGTCTACCTGTAAATACCCGCCCAGTCTCATTCACATGCCCTACCTATTTCATTCATTCATTGTGTTGGTTGTACATGTACTGTATATCGAGTATATGTTGTGTTGTACTTCGTGTCCTGGTGTGTGGCAGAGTTTCGATGGTGCAGAGTTGCTGGAGTGCATCAGGAAACTGGTGGAGGTAGATCAGGACTGGGTTCCTCACTCGGACTCGGCCAGTCTCTACATCCGCCCGACATTCCTGGGCACAGAGGTGAGGGACACAACCTGTTTGCCCTCTTCCACATACATGACCTCACAGGTCCTCGTGACTTGCTAGGGTTTTTGTGACTGACAGGTGAGAGAGAGTACGCCTCCCACCCGCTATGGGTCGCTGTCTCATCCTCAGGGTTTGGACTCACCACCTTGTGACCATAGACCGAGCGCTTTTCAACCAGAACTTACATTTTTTTCTTGAATAAGCCTAAAAACAATATTATCCGTGTTGCTCTAGTACAGCGATGGAATAGACCCTTCAGTAGGCTTCCATTTGTGTTTAAAATATATATCGGTGATGATGTAACCATAAAAAGCGCGCATAGATAAAGATAAATATTATGTGTTGGCTTCGTACATGAGACCCACCTTATCGTGTGTGTGTGTGTGTGTGTGTGTGCAGTCTTCATTAGGTGTGAAGAAGGCCTCGCGTGCCTTACTGTTTGTGATCCTCAGTCCTGTTGGCTCCTACTTCAGCACAGGAAACAAGTCTGTGTCTCTGTGGGCCGACTCCAAATATATCAGGGCCTGGAAAGGAGGGACGGGAGACTGCAAAATGGGAGGGTGAGGGTAAAACACACACACACACACACACACACACACTACAGTACACTTCACTAGGTAAGAGTACACTAGGCTACACTACACTATAGTACACTACAATAGAGGACACTACACTTGGTAACAGTACAGTAGTCTACACTACACTATACAACACTACAGTACACTTCACTAGGGGAAGGTACACTAGACTACAGTAAACTACAATAGAGGACACTACGGTACACTACACTAGAGGACACTACAGTAAACTATACTATGTGAGAGTACACTAATCTACACTACAGTATAGTACACTGCACTAGAGGACACTACAGTAAGCTACACTTGGTGAGAGTACACTAGTCTACACTACACTATAGTACACTATCCTAGAGGACACTACACTACACTGTACTAGGTGAGAGTACACTAGTCCACACTACACCATAGTACACTACACTAGAGGACACTACAGTACACTACACTAGGTGAAAGTACACTAGACTACACTACACTATAGTACACTACACTCGGTAAGAGTACACTAGACTACACTACACTATAGTACACTATCCTAGAGGACACTACACTACACTGTACTAGGTGAGAGTACACTAGACCACACTACACTATAGTACACTACAATACACTGTACTAGGTGAGAGTACACTAGACCACACTACACTATAGTACACTACAGTACACTACACTAGGTGAGAGTACACTAGACCACACTACACTATAGTACACTACATTACACTACACTAGGTGAGAGTACACTAGACTACACTATAGTACACTACACTAGGTGAGAGTACACTATAGTACACTACACTACAGTACACTACACTAGGTGAGAGTACACTAGACTACACTATAGTACACTACACTATAGTACACTACACTATAGTACACTACACTATATTACACTACAGTACACTACACTAGGTGAGAGTACACTAGACTACACTACAGTACACTACACTTGGTGAGAGTACACTAGTCTACACTACACTATAGTACACTACACTAGAGGACACTACAGTACACTACACTAGGTGAGAGTACACTAGACTACACTACAGTACACTACACTAGGTGAGAGTACACTAGACTACACTACAGTACACTACACTAGGTAAGAGTACACTAGACTACACTACAGTACACTAGGTGAGAGTACACTAGACTACACTACACTACACTAGGTGAGAGTACACTAGACTACACTACACTACACTAGGTGAGAGTACACTAGACTACACTACAGTACACTACACTACAGTACACTACACTAGGTGAGAGTACACTAGACTACACTACAGTACACTACACTACAGTACACTACACTAGGTGAGAGTACACTAGACTACACTACAGTACACTACACTAGGTGAGAGTACACTAGACTACAGTACACTACACTAGGTGAGAGTACACTAGACTACACTACAGTACACTACACTAGACTACACTACAGTACACTACACTAGGTGAGAGTACACTAGACTACACTACAGTACACTACACTAGGTGAGAGTACACTAGACTACACTACACTAGGTGAGAGTACACTAGACTACACTACAGTACACTACACTAGGTGAGAGTACACTAGACTACACTACAGTACACTACACTAGTGAGAGTACACTAGACTACACTACACTACACTAGGTGAGAGTACACTAGACTACACTACACTACACTAGGTGAGAGTACACTAGACTACACTACACTACACTAGGTGAGAGTACACTAGACTACACTACACTACACTAGGTGAGAGTACACTAGACTACACTACAGTACACTACACTAGGTGAGAGTACACTAGACTACACTACAGTACACTACACTAGACTACACTACAGTACACTACACTAGGTGAGAGTACACTAGACTACACTACAGTACACTACACTAGGTGAGAGTACACTACACTACACTACAGTACACTACACTAGGTGAGAGTACACTAGACTACACTACAGTACACTACACTAGGTGAGAGTACACTAGACTACACTACAGTACACTACACTAGGTGAGAGTACACTAGCCTACACTACAGTACACTACACTAGTGAGAGTACACTAGACTACACTACAGTACACTACACCAGGTGAGAGTACACTAGACTACACTACAGTACACTACACTAGGTGAGAGTACACTAGACTACACTACAGTACACTACACTAGGTGAGAGTACACTAGCCTACACTACAGTACACTACACTAGACTACACTACAGTACACTACACTAGGTGAGAGTACACTACACTACACTACAGTACACTACACTAGGTGAGAGTACACTAGACTACACTACAGTACACTACACTAGGTGAGAGTACACTAGACTACACTACAGTACACTACACTAGGTGAGAGTACACTAGACTACACTACAGTACACTACACTAGGTGAGAGTACACTAGCCTACACTACAGTACACTACACTAGTGAGAGTACACTAGACTACACTACAGTACACTACACCAGGTGAGAGTACACTAGACTACACTACAGTACACTACACTAGGTGAGAGTACACTAGACTACACTACAGTACACTACACTAGGTGAGAGTACACTAGCCTACACTACAGTACACTACACTAGAGGACACTACAGTACACTACACTAGGTGAGAGTACACTAGACTACACTACAGTACACTACACTAGGTGAGAGTACACTAGACTACACTACAGTACACTACACTAGGTGAGAGTACACTAGACTACACTACAGTACACTACACTAGTGAGAGTACACTAGACTACACTACACTACACTAGGTGAGAGTACACTAGACTACACTACACTACACTAGGTGAGAGTACACTAGACTACACTACAGTACACTACACTAGGTGAGAGTACACTAGACTACACTACAGTACACTACAGTACACTACACTAGGTGAGAGTACACTACACTACACTACAGTACACTACACTAGGTGAGAGTACACTAGACTACACTACAGTACACTACACTAGGTGAGAGTACACTAGCCTACACTACAGTACACTACACTAGGTGAGAGTACACTAGCCTACACTACAGTACACTAGGTGAGAGTACACTAGACTACACTACAGTACACTACACCAGGTGAGAGTACACTAGACTACACTACAGTACACTACACCAGGTGAGAGTACACTAGACTACACTACAGTACACTACACTAGGTGAGAGTACACTAGACTACACTACAGTACACTACACCAGGTGAGAGTACACTAGACTACACTACAGTACACTACACTAGGTGAGAGTACACTAGCCTACACTACAGTACACTAGGTGAGAGTACACTAGACTACACTACAGTACACTACACCAGGTGAGAGTACACTAGACTACACTACAGTACACTACACCAGGTAAGAGTACACTAGACTACACTACAGTACACTACACTAGGTGAGAGTACACTAGACTACACTACAGTACACTACACTAGGTGAGAGTACACTAGACTACACTACAGTACACTACACCAGGTGAGAGTACACTAGACTACACTACAGTACACTACACCAGGTGAGAGTACACTAGACTACACTACAGTACACTACACTAGGTGAGAGTACACTAGACTACACTACAGTACACTACACTAGGTGAGAGTACACTAGACTACACTACAGTACACTACACTAGGTGAGAGTACACTACAGTACACTACAGTACACTACACTAGGTGAGAGTACACTACACTACACTACAGTACACTACACTAGGTGAGAGTACACTAGACTACACTACAGTACACTACACTAGGTGAGAGTACACTAGACTACACTACAGTACACTACACTAGGTGAGAGTACACTGTAGCACTCGGACGACTGTTCTCTCTCTCCCAGGAACTACGGAGCTTCCATCTTCGCTCAGTACGAGGCGGTGGACGTCGGCTGTCAGCAGGTCCTGTGGCTGTACGGAGACGAGCACCAGATCACCGAGGTCGGCACAATGAACCTCTTTCTCTACTGGATCAACGAGGAGGGAGGTACCGAACACTTATGTACACCTCATACTAGGGTTGGGTCGATAGACGATGCCATCGCCGATGGCCGATAGACATCACGATGCTGAGCCTGCATCGCGATCCTCCGCCCCGCCCCCGACGCAGCAACCAGCTCGCGAAAAACACACACTTAATCACAGTATATAGCCAAATGCATGCTTTTAATTTCCGCATCTTTACTTATTTTATTATTATTGTTCCTGCGAGGTTCAGTTGTGCGTGATGACTCTGGCAATGAGTTGTATTCCGCGAGATGGTAAACACGCAAATGGCCATGTAAATTTGTCGTCTGCGCATCTTTTGTGCGGACAACTTTACCGCAAACCTGTCCTCTGTCCTTCTGTCTAAATCCAAAGTATTGTCAGATAGGTGAATTTGCACCTTTTCTACCAGTGTCTAAAAAAAGTGTGTGTAACTTATCTTTATTTATTTATGGTTTGGTTATGGGTAAAACAAAGACCATGCGGGTCAGGTAGTAGAAACGATAGGCTACAATTAATTAATTCGTTGTGAATAAATTATTTAACAATCCTAGAAGGTGTAAGTTACACATTATAGTTTTATTTTGTACTAAGCGTGCACAAACTTTTGCACTCAGTATAATCCTCCACTATTAAACAGAAATGTTATTTCAACTGCAGTCACTTTATGGAACATTTTTGCCATGTCAACCATCATGTGCCTTTAACTAACTAAATTAATTAATTAATTAATTTTAGAGTGTGACTAGCAGTATTAACTGTGCAGTAGCGACCTCTAGTGGAAAATAAATGGAAGTAAAAAGTAAGTAAGTTACGGAGAAATGCTGCTCAGTGACACTGTCTGAGTTTCTGCTGAATTTGACAAAACCAGTCCTTATTATCTAGTTCAGTTCTTTATACAAGCATCCAAGAGGTTAAATAAACATTAAATGCATATGTGTGTGTGTGTGTGTGTGTCTGAGCTTAGATAACACACTTTGTTTAGGTGAGATCCGGATTGTACAGATATCAAGCATTAACATCCTGTACCTTAAACTGCATGATTCTGTCAATCAGGGGATGAGACCCTACAGCAGATGTTCTCTAGAATTCCTGAAAATCTAATTATTTAACATTTCTATAAAAGATAGACATTTCAGAATGTAAGAACCCAAAGAACTATAGAAATGTTTAAACATATAAAAAAAACATTAGTTACAGGTTCTATGGGAACATCTTTTTGTGTCGCCGGTTGTAAAGCATGTGTGTATCAAACACGCCAAATTTTTGGCTTATATAACCTCGGTCAGGTGACGTCATCTGATGAAGTGCACCTGCAGGTTATAAATAGGAGTGAACCGGAAACATTCCTCAGATCAGTTTTGTCTGAAAGGACGTCCAGTCATGCAAGCAGTGCGGCATTGGAGCGCAGCATCTCGCTCCCGCTTTTTCAGTGAACAGAGTTACAGCAAAGTAACCGAGACGTTCCCTTTCAAAAGCTACACTCGATGCTGCGTGGAAATGCTATGGGAACGAGAATACCAACGCCGCCGCACTGCAAGTGCCTGGACCCCCAGGATTGTGTTGCGTGTGCGCACAATAGCCGAGGAGGTCTCAGACCTAGCTCTGGGAGGCTGACTCGAGGACCCGTGAGCCCGGAGTAGCATGAACATCCAAACTATAGAATCTGACAAATGTGTGCGGAGAGAACCAACCTGCTGCATCACACACTTGCTGCAAGGGAAATACCTCCTGCCAGTGCAATAGATGATGCAATCCCCCTGGTCGAATATGATCTGGTCCTAGAGGCGAAGTAGCTTTTGAAGGGGAACAGTTTTAAAGGAGTTTTTTTATGGAATTATTTCTCCAGAACTTGCTCAAAAAAGTGTCTAGGATTTCCGTTCAGTTTCAGAAACTGCTGGGTCCTACCACACAGGTATATATCTCTTGAGGTTACCTGAGGTCATCAGGTGTTTCAGGGCTTTCAGCACCAGACACAGATCAACTAGGCGACCCAACGCATTTCATTACATTTGGAAGCCGTCTAGATGCCTCCTCTGCAGCGTCCGTGATGTTCCTGATGGCTCTCCTGTTGTGCAGTCCCCTGAATTTGTAAATAAAATAAAAAAATTTATTATTAAAACAACAAATCATAATCTTGGATTGTTTTGTGTATTTGTTTGTCAGAGGAAGAACTCGCGACTCCTCCTTTAGATGGGATCATTTTGCCCGGCATCACACGCCAAAGCATCCTGGAGCTCACACGCAAATGGGTAAGACCTGAACGTCACACATCACCACGTGTTCACATCAATGCTGTGAGTTAGAAATCAATTCTTTATGCATGTTTTCCTATCTCAGGTGTCCGAATGAACGTCCCTCACATATCGCTAAAAGTGACATATTTGCAAGAACTAAAAGCACCCTTTGGAACAAGTACACTACTAAATGCGCACTTTGTCTCTTGACTTGCTCGCTTATCTGTTAAGTAAATCTCACTCTTCGTGAAAGCCTTATTTGATGGGCGACACTCATATACATTTACTGAATTTGACAGACGCCCTTACCCAGAACATGTTCCATTTAATGTAATTATCTGAGCAGTTAAGTGGTCGAGGGCCTTACAGTGGGGTTTAAACCTGGGATCTTGAGATCATTAGTCCAAGCACGGGGAGAACATGCAGACTCCATGCACACAGACATCGAGATGGGACTCGAACCCACGACCCTGAAGGTGCAAGGCCACATTGCTAATCATTAAGTCAGCGTGCCAACTGAAATAATTTTAAATTGATTTGAAATTAGTTTAAACAGTTAACAGTAAAAACCACACAATATGGAGAGTGATGTGTAACAGAGAGCCTCATTTGTGAAATAGTGGCCTCTAGTGGACAAAAGGTGGAACTAAACTAAAGGCATAAACTAACAGAAATAAAAAAACACACAGACACACATATACAGTGTATATATATATATATATATATATATATATATATATATATATATATATATATATAATTTATAAATTTTTTTAATTATTTTTTTTAATTATTTTTAAAAACAAGTAGTGCAGGCACAATTGATTTCAGACTTCACTTAATAATATTTATTTTTGACTCAAAACTCTAAGTGACTTAATCTGATTCTCATTACTGATGGTTTAATATTTAATTGTTTATTTTATCACATTTATGTTAAAAATTAAGCACCACAATTTGTCAGTTAGGTAAGATTTTTAATGCATGTTTTTATAAAAATGGTAAAAAATAAGGTTTATTTAAAAAAAATATTTATATATTTAAATATTACAGCTTAATATTTAAATGTAATATGGGAAATTTACACTTTAAATATTTAAAAGTATTGCATTATTATTTATATATTATTATTAATAATTTGTGTTGTACATTATATTTGTTTTATATGATATTGAAAGTTTTTAATTTTGTTTGTTTTTATCAGTTTGATGCGAATAGAAACAGAGAATAGAAACAAGGGGGTGGATGATGAAAGTTTATATATTTTTTGAGGGGAGGGGGTCTGACTCCACACATTTAACACTTACAGAAAAAAAATATATAAAATGAGAATGCAGTTATAATTATAAATATAAATTATAAATATAAAATGAGAATGCAGTTATAAATATAAATATAAAATGAGAATGCAGTTATAAATATAAATATAAAATGAGAATGCAGTTATAAATATAAATATAAATATAAAATGAGAATGCAGTTATTAATATAAATATAAAATGAGAATGCAGTTATTAATATAAATATAAAATGAGAATGCAGTTATAAATATAAATATAAAATGAGAATGCAGTTATAAATATAAATATAAAATGAGAATGCAGTTATAAATATAACTATAAAATGAGAATGCAGTTATTAATATAAATATAAAATGAGAATGCAGTTATAAATATAAATATAAAATGAGAATGCAGTTATTAATATAAATTATAAAATGAGAATGCAGTTATAAATATAAATTATAAAATGAGAATGCAGTTATAAATATAAATATAAAATGAGAATGCAGTTATAAATATAAATATAAAATGAGAATGCAGTTATAAATATAAATATAAAATGAGAATGCAGTTATAAATATAAATATAAAATGAGAATGCAGTTATTAATATAAATATAAAATGAGAATGCAGTTATTAATATAATTATATAAAATGAGAATGCAGTTATTAATATAAATATAAAATGAGAATGCAGTTATTAATATAATTATATAAAATGAGAATGCAGTTATAATTATAAATATAAAATGAGAATGCAGTTATTAATATAAATATAAAATGAGAATGCAGTTATAAATATAAATATAAAATGAGAATGCAGTTATTAATATAAATATAAAATGAGAATGCAGTTATTAATATAAATATAAAATGAGAATGCAGTTATTAATATAAATATAAAATGAGAATGCAGTTATTAATATAAATATAAAATGAGAAT